>NC_058415.1:6167667-6445421 GCF_002201575.2 Neomonachus schauinslandi
TTCCCTTCCCTTCCCTTCCCTTCCCTTCCCTTCCCTTCCCTTCCCTTTCCTTTCCTTTCCTTCTGGGGTGAGGGAGAGAGAGGAGTGGGGCGAGGGGCAGAGGGAGAGAAAATCTCAAGCAGGATCCATGCCCAGGGTGGAGCCTGACGCAGGGCTCAATCCTGAGATCATGACCTGAGCCAAAATCAAGAGTCAGACACTTAGCCAACTGAGCCACACAGGTGCTCCATCCTATTTTTTTTATTGTTATGTTAATCCCCATACATTACATCATTAGTTTTAGATGTAGTGTTCCATGATTCATTGTTTGTGCATAACACCCAGTGCTCCATGCAGAATGTGCCCTCCTCAATACCCATCACCAGGCTAACCCAACATCCCACCCCTCTCCCCTCTAGAACCCTCAGTTTGTTTTTCAGAGTCCATCGTCTCTCATGGTTCGTCTACCCCTCCAATTTCCCCCCCTTCATTCTTCCCCTCCTGCTACCTTTTTTTTTTCTCTTAACATATATTGCATTATTTGTTTCAGAGGTACAGATCTGAGATTCAACAGTCTTGCACAATTCACAGTGCTTACCAGAGCACATACCCTCCCCAATGTCTATCACCCAGTCACCCCATCCCTCCCACCCCACCCCCACTCAGCAACCCTCAGTTTGTTTCCTGTGATTAAGAATTCCTTATATCAGTGAGGTCATATGATACATGTCTTTCTCTGTTTGACTTATTTCGCTCAGCATGATACCCTCCAGTTCCATCCACGTCGTTGCAAATGGCAAGATCTCATTCCTTTTGATGGCTGCATAATATTCCATTGTATATATATACCACATCTTCTTTATCCATTCATCTGTTGATGGACATCTTGGCTCTTTCCACAGTTTGGCTATTGTGGACATTGCTGCTATAAACATCGGGGTGCACGTACCCTTTCGGATCCCTACTTTTGTATCTTTGGGGTAAATACCCAGTAGTGCAATTGCTGGATCATATGGTAGCTCTATTTTCAACTTTTTGAGGGACCTCCATACTGTTTTCCAGAGTGGCTGCACCAGCTTGCATTCCCACCAACAGTGTAGGAGGGTTGCCCTTTCTCCACATCCCCGCCAACATCTGTCGTTTCCTGACTTGTTAATTTTAGCCATTCTGACTGGTGTGAGGTGGTATCTCATTAAGGTTTTGATTTGGATTTCCCTGATGCCGAGCAATATTGAGCACTTTTTCATGTGTCTGTTGACCATTTGGATGTCTTCTTTGGAAAAATGTCTGTTCATGTCTTCTGCCCATTTCTTGATTGGATTCTTTGTTCTTTGGGTGTTGAGTTTCATTAAGTTCTTTATAGATTTTGGATACTAGCCCTTTATCTGATATGTCATTTGCAAATATCTTCTCCCATTCTGTTGGTTGTCTTTTGGTTTTGTGGACTGTTTCCTTTGCTGTGCAAAAGCTTTTAATCTTGATGAAGTCCCAATAGTTCATTTTTGCCCTTGCTTCCCTTGCCTTTGGCGATGTTTCTAGGAAGAAGTTGCTGCGGCTGAGGTCGAAGAGGTTGCTGCCTGTGTTCTCCTTTAGGATTTGGATGGACTCCTGTCTCACATTGAGGTCTTTCAACCATTTGGAGTCTATTTTTGTGTGTGGCGTAAGGAAATGGTCCAGTTTCATTCTTCTGCATGTGGCTGTCCAATTTTCCCAACACCATTTGTTGAAGAGACTGTCTTTGTTCCACTGGACAATCTTTCCTGCTTTGTCAAAGATTAGTTGACCATAGAGTTGAGGGTCCATTTCTGGGCTGTCTATTCTGTTCCGTTGATCTATGTGTCTGTTTTTGTGCCAGTACCATACTGTCTTGATGATGACAGCTTTGTAATAGAGCTGGAAGTCCGGAATTGTGATGCTGCCAGCTTTGCCTTTCTTTTCCAACATTCCTCTGGCTATGCGGGGTCTTTTCTGGTTCCATACAAATTTTAGGATGATTTGTTCCATTTCTTTGAAAAAAGTGGATGGTATTTTGATGGGGATTGCATTGAATGTGTAGATTGCTCTAGGTAGCATTGACATCTTCACAATATTTGTTCTTCCAATCCATGAGCATGGCACGTTTTTCCATTTCTTTATGTCTTCCTCAATTTCTTTCATGAGTATTTTATAGTTTTCTGAGTACAGATCCTTTACCCCTTTGGTTAGATTTATTCCTAGGTATCTTATGGTTTTGGGTGCAATTGTAAATGGGATCGACTCCTTAATTTCTCTTTCTTCTGTCTTGTTGTTGGTGTATAGGAATGCCACTGACTTCTGTGCATTGATTTTATATCCTGCCACTTCACTGAATTCCTGTATGAGTTCTAGCAGTTTTGGGGTGGAGTCTTTGGGGTTTTCCACATAAAGTATCATATCATCTGCAAACAGTGAGAGTTTGACTTCTTCTTTGCCGATGTGGATGCCTTTGATTTCTTTTTGTTGTCTGATTGCTGAGGCTAGGACTTCCAATACTATCACTAGCAGTGGTGATAGTGGACATCCCTGCTGCGTTCCTGACCTTAGGGGGAAAGCTCTCAGTTTTCCCCATTGAGAATGATATTCGCTGTAGGTTCTTCATAGATGGCTTTTATGATATTGAGGTATGTACCCTCTATGCCTATACTCTGAAGAGTTTTGATCAAGAAAGGATGCTGTACTTTGTCAAATGCTTTTTCTGCATCTATTGAGAGGATCATATGATTCTTGTTCCTTCTTTTGTTGATGTATTGTATCACATTGATTGATTTGTGGATGTTGAACCAACCTTGCAGCCCAGGGATAAATCCCACTTGGTCGTGGTGAATAATCCTTTTAATGTACTGTTGGATCCTATTGGCTAGTATTTTGGTGAGAATTTTTGCATCCTTGTTCATGAGGGATATTGCTCTGTAGTTCTCCTTTTTAATGGGGTCTTTGTCTGGTTTTGGGATCAAGGTAATGCTGGCCTCATTTGGAAGTTTTCCTTCCATTTCTATTTTTTGGAACAGTTTCAGAAAGATAGGTATTAATTCTTCTTGAAATGTTTGGTAGAATTCCCCTGGGAAGCCATCTGCCTCTGGGCTTTTGTTTTTTTGGGAGATTTTTGATGACTGCTTCAATTTCCTTAGTGGTTATAGGTCTGTTCAGGTTTTCTATTTCATCCTGGTTCAGTTTTGGTAGTTGATACATCTCTAGGAATGCATCCATTTCTTCCAGGTTATCTAATTTGCTGGCGTAGAGTTGCTCATAATATGTTCTTATAATTGTTTGTATTTCTTTGGTGTTGGTTGTGATCTCTCCTCTTTCATTCATGATTTTGTTGATTTGGGTCATTTCTCTTTTCTTTTTGTTAAGTCTGGCCAGGGGTTTATCAATCTTGTTAATTCTTTCAAAGCTCCTAGTTTCGTTGATCTGTTCTACTGTTCTTTTAGTTTCTATTTCATTGATTTCTGCTCTGATCTTTATGATTTCTCTTCTCCTGCTGGGTTTAGGCTTTACTTGCTGTTCTTTCTCCAGCTCCTTTAGGTGTAGGGTTAGGTTGTGTACTTGAGACCTTTCTTGTTTTTTGAGAAAGGCTTGTATTGCTATATACTTTCCTCTTAGGACTGCCTTTGCTGCATCCCAAAGATTTTGAATAGTTGTGTTTTCATTTTTATTGGTTTCCATGAATTTTTTTAATTCTTCTTTAATTTCCTGGTTGACCCATTCATTCTTCAGTAGGATGCTCTTTAGCCTCCATGTATTTGAGTTCTTTCCGACTTTCCTCTTGTGATTGAGTTCTAGTTTCAAAGCATTGTGGTCTGAAAATAGGCAGGGAATGATCCCAATCTTTTGGTACCAGTTGAGACCTGATTTATGACCTAGGATGTGATCGATTCTGGAGAATGTTCCATGGGCACTAGAGAAGAATGTGTATTCCGTTGCTTTGGGATGGAATGTTTTGAATATGTCTGTGAAGTTCCATTGGTCCAGTGTGTCCTTTAAAGTCTTTATTTCCTTGTTGATCTTTTGCTTAGACGATCTGTCCATTTCAGTGAGGGGGGTGTTAAAGTCCCCCACTATTATTGTATTGTTGTCGATGTGTTTCTTTGCTTTTGTTATTAATTGCCTTATATAATTGGCTGCTCCCATGTTAGAGGCATAGATATTTACAATTGTTAGATCTTCTTGTTGGATAGACCCTTTAAGTAGGATATAGTGTCCTTCCTCATCTCTTATTACAGTCTTTGGTTTAAAATCAAATTTGTCTGATATAAGGATTGCCACCCCAGCTTTCCTTTGGTGTCCATTAGCATGGTAAATGGTGTTCCACCCCTTCACTTTCAATCTGGGGGTGCCTTTGGGTCTAAAATGAGTCTCTTGCAGACAGCATATTGATGGGTCTTGTTTTTTAATCCAATCTGATAGCCTGTATCTTTTGATTGGGGCATTTAGCCCATTTACATTCAGGGTAACTATTGAAAGATAGGAATTTAGTGCCATTGTGTTGCCTGTAAGGTGACTGTTACTGTATATTGTCTGTGTTCCTTTCTGGTCTATGTTGCTTTTAGGCTCTCTCTTTGCTTAGAGGACCCCTTTCAAGATTTCTTGTAGGGCTGGTTTCGTGTTTGCAAATTCCTTTAGTTTTTGTTTGTCCTGGAAGCTTTTTATCTCTCCTTCAATTTTCAATGACAGCCTAGCTGGATATAGTATTCTTGGCTGCATATTTTTCTCATTTAGTGCTCTGACTATATCCTGCCCGTCCTTTCTGGCCTGCCAGGTCTCTGTGGATAGGTCTGTTGCCAATCTAATGTTTCTACCCTTGTAGGTTACATATCTCTTCTCCCGAGCTGCTCTCAGGATTTTCTCTTTGTCTCTGAGACTCGTAAGTTTTACTATTAGATGTCGGGGTGTTGACCTATTTTTATTGATTTTGAGAGGGGCTCTCTGTGCCTCTTGGATTTTGATGCCTGCTTCCTTCCCCAAATTAGGGACGTTCTCTGCTATAATTTGCTCCATTATACCTTCTGCCCCTCTCTCTCTTTCTTCTTCTTCTGGGATCCCAATTCTTCTAATGTTGTTTCGTCTTATGGTATCGCTTATCTCTCGAATTCTGCTCTCGTGATCCAGTAGTTGTTTATCTCTCTTTTTCTCAGCTTCTTTATTTTCCATCATTTGGTCTTCTATATCACTGATTCTCTCTTCTGCCTCATTTATCCTAGCAGTTAGTGCCCCCATATTTGATTGCACGTCATTAATAATCTTTTTGATTTCGACTTGGTTAGATTTTAGTTCTTTTATTTCTCCAGAAACGGTTTCTCTAATGACTTCCATGCTTTTTTCAAGCCCAGCTAGTATCTTTAAAGTGATGATTCTGAACTCTAGATCTGACATCGTACTAATGTCTGTATTGAGTAGGTCCCTGGCAGTCAGTACTACCTCTTGTTCTTTTTGTTGAGGTGATTTTTTCCATCTTGTCATTTTGTGCAGAGGAGAATAGATTAATGAGAGAACAAAATGCTAGCAGAGTAACAACGTCCCCAGAAAATATACTCTAAACAAATCAGAAAAGACCTGAAGCAGTGGGAAAAGAAAGGGAAAGAGAGAAAAAAGAAAAAGGAAAAAAAAAAAGAAAAAGATAAAGATAAAAACAAACAAAAACAGAACAAAACAAAACAAAACAAAAACAGAATGTGATCAAATATGATCAGGCTGGTATATAGATCAGTGCCACACACTAGATTTTGGGTGTATTTTGGTCTGGTAGAAGAAAGTGCCTCCCAAAATTTTAAAGAATGAAAAACTTATATATGTACAAAAATAAGGGTTGATATGATGAAGGGATGGAATATGACTGTCAAGATGGAAATTATAAAAAATTTTATACAAGGAATTGATAAGAAGTTGTTTGAAAAAAGAAAGAAGAGGATTTTTAAAAAAAAGAAAAAAAGAGGGAGAGAATGTGATCAAGCAGGGGAGTAGAAAAAACCATACACTAGAGATTTAGGGTATATTTTGATCTGTTAGAAGAAACTATCTCAAAATTTTAAAGAGAACAACTTATATATATATGCAAAAATACGGGTAACTACTATGAAGGGATAGAGTATGACTCTAAAAATGAAAAATAAAAATGTTTTTTTAAAAAAGGGATTGATAAGAAGTTGGTTGAAAAAGGGAAAAAGAAAAATTCAAAAAAAAAAAAGAAAAAAAGACAGTTAAAAAAAAATTAACTTTGAAAGACTAAAGAATCATGGTAAAAAAGCCATGAATTCTATGTGCAGTAGTCCCCTAGCGCTGGAGTTCTGCCGTTCTCATTGATCGGTAAACTTGGGCTTGGCTGGCTGTTCTCGCTGATCTTCTGGGGAGGGGCCTGTTGCCGTGGTTCCCAAATGTCTCTGCCAGAGGCGGAATTGCCCCTCCCTGCCTGGTCCGGCTGAGTAATCTGCTTGGGTTTGCTCTCCGGAGCTTTTGTTCCCTGCAAGCTTTCTGTACAGCTTTGGAGGCAGAGAGTGAAAATGGCGGCCTCCCAATCTCCGCCCCGGAGGAGCCGAGAACTCGGGGCCCCGCTCCTCAGTGAGCCCCCAGAGAAAAGCCGTCAGTCACTCCCGTCTCCCCGGTCTCTGGCCGCACTCCGTGCTCACCCGGCCTGTGACCGCGCGTTTCTATCTCTGGCACCCAACCCCGGGTGGAGTCTCCAAACCCAGCAGATCCCTGCGGTGCACTCTCGCGCCGCTCCTCCCAGGGGAGGAAGGTGAGTCTCCCGGGATCTGCCGCTTGTTGGGTCCCTGCTGGAGGAGCAGGGGCCCGACTGTGCTGCGGATCACGGTTTATGGCAACCCCGAGCTGAGAGCCCGCACCTCGGCTCCGTCTCTGCAGCCGGCTTCCCTGCTCCGATCCCTGGGAGCTCCGCCACACTCAGGCACCCCTGGTCTTTCTGTGACCCCGAGGGTCCTGAGTCCACACTGTCCCACGATGGTTCCACCCCCCACTTAGCCACTGGAGTGACGTCCCTCAGCGGAGCCAACTTCTAAAAGTTCCGATTCTGTGCCCCACGGCTCTATCACTTGCCAGGCGCAGCCGACGGAGGCCCCTCCCCGCCGTCTATCCTCCCAAACATCGCCTCGGATTCACTTCTCCGCACATCCTTCCTTCCAGAAAGTGGTTGCTTTTCTGTTCAGAGAGTTGTTGCTATTCTTTTCTTCAATCTCCTGTTGGGTTTGTAGGTGTTCAGAATGGTTTGATCCCTATCCAGCTGAACTCCTGAGAGGAGACGAAATCCAGGTCTCCTATTCCTCTGCCATCTTGCTCCGCCCCCCTCCACCCTATTTTCTAATAGAGTTTTATTACATTCTTCATTGATAAAGGTGCAAACTAACTAAATAAATAAACAAACCAAACTTCAGTCTTTTCTGACATGTTTGTGATTCCTATGACTATTGGAAATACTTTAACCCTTGGCATGGATTATTATGGGTCACTAAAGCACTCTCTCAACCAGTGTTTGATACATGTAGGTCTAACAAGTAATCCTGGGATTACATCCTTTTGTTTCTTCAGTTTTTTCCAGGGATATGGAGGCAGTGTACTCCTGGGATAAGATTGTATGAGTTGGTCGGGGCAGCGGTGATGATGGAGTAGAAAAGCACCAGGAGTCTGTCTACCACCTGTACAGTAATTACATTGGAAGAATCTGTCTGATACAGCTATTTTAGAACTCTGGAGTCTATTGAAGGCTTGCAACTTCCAGGGGAAGGCATGGTAAATTGCAGTTAATTTTGATACATTTTAGCTCATAGCACAATAGCTGCTGCCCATCTCCCACCCTGAGTCCTGTGGCAGGAAGCTAGCTATGCACATCCTCCTGGAGTAGCTCACACACAGCTTATGGGAGCCAGCGAAGACAAAAAAGACCGTGTCCTCCCAATGTTGAGGCTCTGCACTCTGATCACTGATCACTGCACCTGATCACAGGCTGCAGACCAAGCGGCAGTAGCCACTGTTGTACCTCTCTCCCTGCTGCAACCCCCTCCACCTCCAGCTGAAGTGACTTCCAGGGGACTTAATGGGTCAGCGCCCTTTTTCTTACCCCCTCTCCCACATTTTTTATCTTTTTTCCCTCTGGGGAGCCAGACATTAAAGACGAGGACATTTACAACAAAGGCACATATGGGAAAAAATGTAAAAGTGACTGTATATGGCCAGGGAAATGAACAGGTTCAGGTAAGACCTGAGAAGACCTTAAGTTAACACCTTAGTTTGATCCTTGGTAAGAGACAGCCTACAACAATAACAACAAAAAATAAAAACAATAAACAAAAACCGTAACAAAATAGCAAACTCTGGGGAATGTGGAGAATCTGATTTCCAGTTACATTATTAGATTCAGATGTCTTGTTTTCTACAACAATAACAAAAAAATAAGGCATACAAAGAAACAGGAAAGTATGGTGCAAAGGAAAAAATAAATGGACAGAAACCATCCCTGAAAAAGATCTGATGGCAGATCTACTAGACAAGGACTCTAAAATAACTCTTAAAGGTGCTCAAATAACTAAAGGATGATATGGAGGAAGTAAAAAAAATGATGTATGAACAAAATGGAAAGATTGGTAAGGAGACAGAAAACCTAAGAAGAAACCAAAAAGAAATTCTGGAGCTGAAAAGTACAATACCTGAAATGAAAAATTCACAAGAGGGATTCAAAGGCAGATTTGAATGGGCAGAAGAAAGAATCCATGAACTTGAAGATAAGACAATGAAAATAATCAAGTCTGAGGAACAGAAAGAAAAGACACTGAAGAAAGGTAAACAGAGCCAAAGGGACGTGTGGGACACCATCAAATGAGCCAGCACCTGCATCATGTGAGTTTCAGAATGACAAGAGACAGAGAAAGGGGCAGAGAATATTTGAAGCAATAATGGCTGGAAACTTACCAAATTTGATTAAAGACATGAATATAAATATCGAAGAAGCTCAATGAACTTTAAGTTCTGAACTTCACTAAGACACATTATAATCAAACTTTTGAGAGACAAACAGAAACTTGAAAGCAGCAAGAGAGAAGCAACTCATCACATACAAATGATCCTCAATAAAATAATCAGCAGATTTCTCATCAGAAACTTTGGAAGCCAGAAGGCAGTGAGCTGATAGTTATTACCACTAGACTTGCTCTGCTCTGCTCTACCACTAGACAGAGCTCTTGCTCTGAAACGACAATAGACAGTAACTCAAAGCCATATAAAGAAATAAAAATCCCAATAAAGAGAAATGCACAGGCAATTATAAAAGCTAGTTTTATGGTAACAACATTTTGTAATTCCACTTTTTGTTTTCTAAATGATTTAAGAAGTTAATGTGCTAAAAAGAATTATTACTTTATGTTATGTAAAAGGTGTAGTTTTGTGATTTCAATAATCAAAATGGATAGGGATATAGCTGTAAAGAATCAGAATTTTTGTGTTATTGAAGTTAAGGTGGTATAAATCCAAATTAGAATGTTGTAACTTAGAATGTTAAATGTAATCCCATGGTAATCACAAAGAAAATAGCTATAGAATATACACCAAAATAAATAAATAAATAAATAAAATCAACTCAACACAAAAGAAGACAGTAATGCAGTAAATGAGGGGCAAAACAGCTATAAGGCATAAAGGAAATAGAAACATAACAAAACTAAGTCCCATCTTTACCATAATTACTTTAAATTTAAATGGATTAAACTCTCCAATCAAAAGACAAGATCAACAGGATGCGTAAAAACACATGATCCAACTATATGCTGTCTATAAGACACTTTAGCTCCAAAGGTACAAATAGATGGAAAGTAAAAGTTGGAAAATTTATTCCACACAAATAGTAACCCAAAGAAAGCGGGGATATCTATACTGATACCAGACAAAACTAACTTTAAAACCAAAAAGTTTATAAGAGACAAAGAAGGATATTATCTATTAATAAAAAATTTAATATAGCAAGAAGATATAACAATTATAAATACATTTACAAACCTAATTACAGACCATCAAAATACATGAAGCAACAACTGACAGAATCGAAGGGAGAAATTGTTCTATAATAATAGCTGGACACTTCAATACCCCACTCTCAATAATGGATAGAATAAACAAACAGAAGATAAGTAGGTAAACAGAGGGCTTAAACAACATAACAAATCAGCTAGGTCTATCAGACATCTACAGAACACTGTACCCCACAATAGCAGATTACACATTCTTCTCAAATGCACATGGGACATTTTCCAGGTTAAGTATATGATACGACAGGTATAATTGTATGGTAAGTTATCATACAAAGTATCTTCTCTGACTACCATGGATGAAGTTATAAGAGAAATAAAACTGGAAAATTCACAAATTTCTAAAAACTAAACAACACCCTCTTAAACAACCAAAGGTTCAAAGAAGAAATCATAAGGAGAATTAGAAAATACTTAGGAATAGTTGGGGAAAAAAAAAAAACAAACAAAAAAACCCACAACAAACCAAAATTTGTGAGTGCAGTGAGAACAGTCCTAAGCGGAAACCTATAGCTATAAACACATTAAAAAACCAGAAAGAGCGGCCGCTGGAGGAAGCGGGTCGTCATGGCGTTCTGCGGGCCGGGTCCCTACCTGACCCACCAGCAGAAGGTGTTGCGGCTTTATAAGTGGGCGCTGCGCCACCTGGAGTCGTATTGCGTCCACAGGGACAAATACCGGTACTTCGCTTGTTTGATGAGAGCCCAGTTTGAAGAACATAAGAATGAGAAGGACATGGTGAAGGCCACCCAATTGCTGAGGGCGGCGGAGGAAGAATTCTGGCACAGTCAGCATCCTCAGCCATACATCTTCCCTGAGTCTCCAGGAGGGACCTCCTATGAGAGATATGAGTGTTACAAGGTGCCCGAGTGGTGCTTAGATGACTGGCATTCCTCCGAGAAGGCGATGTATCCTGATTACTTTGCCAAGAGAGAGCAGTGGAAGAGGCTGCAGATGGAAAGCTGGGAGCGGGAGGTTAAGCAGCTGCAGGAGGAAACCCCAGTTGGTGGTCCCAGCACTGAAGCTTTGCCCCCGGCCTGGAAGGAAGGTGATCTGCCCCCGCTGTGGTGGCACATTGTGACCAGGCCCCGGGAGCGGCCCATGTAGCGGGAGAGGGAGACACCCCACCAGCGAGTCGTGCTTGCAAGTGAAATAATTTACAGCACATAGACACACTTGCCCTAATAAAAGTAACTCAATACAGTAAAAAACAAAAACAAAAACAGAAAGATCTCCAATCAACGACCCAACTATATATAACTTAAGGAACTAGAAAAAGAGGAGCAAATTAAACCCAAAGCTAGCAGAAGGAAGGAAATAATAAAGATTAGAGCAGAGATAAAAAAAAAAATAGAGAATACAAAACCAATAGAAAAAAAATAAATGAGGGGCACCTGGGTGGCTCAGTGGGTTAAGCGTCTGTCTTCGGCTCAGACCATGGTCCCAGGGTCCTGGGATCGAGCCCCGCATGGGGTTCCCTGCTCAGCAGGGACCCTGCTTCTCCCTCTCCCTCTACCTGCTGCTCCGCCTGCTTGTGCTCTCTCTCTCTCTCTCTGTCTGTCAAATAAATAAACAAAAAATCTTAAGAAAAAAAATAAATGAAACCAAAATTTGTTTCTTTGAAAGGATCAACAAAATTGACGAGCCTCTAGCTAGACGAACTAAGAAAAAAAAGAGAAGTTTTGAATTACTAAAATCAAAAATCAGAGTGGAGACACTACTACTAATTCTACAGAAACAAAAGGGATTATAAAGGGGTACTGTGAACGACTATATACCAACAAGTTGGATAACATCCATGAAATGGATAAATTCCTAGAAACAAAATCTACCAAAACTAAACTATGAAAAAATAGAAAATCTGAATAGAACTGTAACTAGTAAGGAGATTCAAACTGTAATCAAAAATCTCCCAACAGGGGCACCTGGGTGGCTCAGTCGGTTAAGCATCTGCCTTTGGCTCAAGTCATGATCCCAGGGTCCTGGGATTGAGTCCCGTGTTAGGCTCCCTGCTCAGCGGGGAGTCTGCTTCTCTCTCTCCCTCTGCCACACTGCTTGCTTGCACACCCGTGCTCTCTCTCTCTCTCAAATAAATAACAAAATAAAATCTTAAAAAAAAATCTCCCAATAAAGAAAAGTCCTGGACCCGATGGCTTCACTGGTGGTTTCTCCCAAACATTTAAAATAAAACTAATACCAATCTTTCCCAGATACACAAATAGCCAATAAGCACATGAAAAGATGCTCAACATCACTAATCATAGGGGAAATGTAAATCAAAACCATAACAAGATACTACCTCATACCCTAGAATGGCTACTGCCAAAAAACCAGGAAAATAACATGTTGGTGAGCATGTGTAGAAATTGAAACCCTTGCACATTGTTAGTAGGAATGTAAAATAAACAGCCACTGTGGGAAAAAAATGTGACAATTCCTCAAAAAATTAAAAATGGGACTACCATATGATCCAGCAATTCTACTTTTGAGTATATATGCAGAAAATAATTGAAAACAGTGTCTCAAAGAGATATTTGTATATCCATGTTCATGACCACATTATTAACAATAGCTAAACCTTGCAAGCGACCGTAGGTGCCGATGTACAGATAAGCAGTGTATGCATTGAATGGAATAGTATTCAACCTTAAAAAGAAAAGACATTCTGACATATGTTACATCCTGGATGAACCTTGAAGACATTATGCTAAGTGAAATAAGCCAGTCACCAAAAGACAAATACCATGTGATTCTGCGTAATGATCAAAATCATAGAGACGGAAAGTAGATTAGTGGTTGCCAGGGGCAAGGTGAGGTGGGGAATAGGGAGTTATTATTTCATGGGTATAAAGTGTCAATTTTTAAGATGAAAAGAGCTATGGAGATGGTGGTGGTGATTGTACAACATGAATATATCTGTACACTTAAAAATGGTTAAGATGGTAAATTTTATGGTATGTATATTTTGCCACAATTTTTAAAAAAAGCAATAGCATCATGGAAAAAAAAAAAAGATTGCATGAGTTATGGTGTGTATCTGCCAGTGAGGGTAGGAAGAAGAGCTTGAGCTGATGACTTGGCCAGATATTATCTGCATGGTAGAGAAATAAACCCATTTATTTGTCTTAGTATAGCAAATCCGTGTACCACAGCTTGGAAAAGATCTGAAATACAGCCCTACTGGATCTTTTGATCTTTGAATCAGTATCATGATCTAATTGAATTAATACATTGATAAGAAGTCTTGCTGCGAGAGTAAATTTTGATGATGTATCAGTTGTGAAGCCCAGACCCTGCTAGATATCCTGCATGTGGGGCACTGCCTCAAACCATATCCTTGTCCTCTTCATGGCTCTAATGGGGTGTTGCTTATATCAGTTTAAGGCCCAGAGGAGTAAGGGGTTTCTTAAAAGGAAGAGATTATCGAAGCGTGGCCTGGGGGCTGAATCTGGTGTGCTCTCTGTTTTTGTAAGTAAAGTCTTATCAGAACACAGCCACACTCATTTGTTTACATATTGTGTATGGCTGCTTTTGCACTAAAATAGGCCGAGTTGAGTACTTGGCAACAGAGATCACTACTTGCAACAGGGATCACGTGCCCCACAAAGCCAGAAATATTTACTACCTGTCCCTTTACAGAAAATTTAAAAATGCCCACCCCTGTTATAAGGGAGTAGGGAGAAGGAAGGATAAAGGGATAGGCTGGAGGCTCATTGCGGGGATCTTAAATGGGGAGGCCAAGGTGTTCAGACTTTATCCTTCACTCAGTGAGGAGCTACCAGAAGAGTACTAAGAAAGTGCTAGGATGACAGAAATACGTTGAAGGAGAATTATAGTGGCTTTCTTCTACATGTTGAGAAAATGGGGACTAGAAACAAAAGGCAGGGAGCATGATTAGGAGGAAGCTGCAGTTATTCAAACTGAAGTGGTTAGGGTCTGGAGCAGACACTGTTGGTTGTCTGCCGTCATTCAAACCCCCATCTTCCATGGTGGCAAGGCCCTGATTTTGCTAAGGCATCTATCCTCATGTGACCCAGAGAAAGATGATCTCATCCCTGACTCCTGGGTAAATGCCTGCCAACAATTGGTTTCGGGGTGGGCATGTGACCAGGGTGTGGAACTATACCACAGCTAGTCTTGATATACGCTTGGGTATAGAGTCAACCACCCAGTAGAGTGGGGCCAAGAGAATTGCAGGTAACAGAGGCAGAGCCATTCTACCTGTGTATTTCTTGTTGTTTAAGATAATGATCTTCCTATTGCTTCAGCCAATATGAACATCCTGATGTAAAGGCCAAGAGTAACAGTGAGTTCACAAAAGACATAGTTCGAACAAGAGATCTGTGAAAGGGAATTAGATCAATATTGAAGCTCCACTATGGGGAAAGGGGAGGAGTAAATGTGGTCCTGGTATTTTAGTTCTGGTGACTGGGAACCTAAAATGCATTAACAGAAATGGGGAAATGATGGGCATGGCTCGCTGTCTTTGTTTTAGTCACGTTATTGCCCCATGAGGCCAACAGACATCCCAACAGGGAATTTGCTTTGCATATTGCTACATGACTCTACTCCAAACATGAGAATATGAGATAAAGTTTATTTGATCCTACAATATTGTAGCTGTAGGAACAAACATTCCATGAATGTAGTTATGTGCAATATTTATTTTTTATTACAGATGTTTAAGTTATATAGGAAGGATGTATCATTTTATTTTATTTTTTTTTTAAAGATTTTATTTATTTGACAGAGAAAGACACAGTGAGAGAAGGAACACAAGCAGAGGGAGTGGGTAAGGGAGAAGCAGGCTTCCCGCCGAGCAGGGAGCCTGATGCGGGGCTCGATCCCAGGACCCCGGGATCATGACCTGAGCCGAAGGCAGATGCTTAACGACTGAGCCACCCAGGTGCCCTAGGAAGGATGTATCATTTTATAGTGATTGTTAGATTGGAATAAAATCACTTCCTTGTAGAATTCAAATACCCATTTTTTTCAGGGTGAGAGAGCAAAATATTTTTCTAAAATTAGAAATTCATAGTAGAAAAAAATTCATTTAAGTATACATAGATAAATGTAACTTAATTTCCTTATTTTTTAAAAATATATTAAATCCTATATTCATCTGCTTTTAAAATAATGCACAAGGAAGAGAAGATATCCAATAAAAAAGTAAGTGGTGAGTATGCTTTTATACTTATAAAGAGACAAACACATTCAGAGAGAAAGAGACAATAAAGATTTGGGGTGAAAGTGGGAAGGGAAGACAGTAGGAGAAAGAGATGCAGTATCTTTTCATTATGTAAATTCCCCCAGGATGGGAGCCTTGGTGCCGTCCACAGCATGGCCAGGGCTGCAGATGAGAAGATGAGAAATCACAACCTCAAGTGTTGTCCTAGTCCCAAGAGGCAAATTTCAAACTCATTTAATACTGCTTTAACAACATTTTCTAGACCAAAAAAAACCTCCAAAAACAAAACAAATGAGTCGATCAACGTAACAGAAGAGTCCAGGAATAGATAAATACATACACAGATGTAGATACAGTCAACTGGTTTATGATAAAAAATGACACTGCAATATAGTGAGGGAAATCTTTTCAATAACTGGTTTAGGGACAACTGATTATCCATATGATTTTTTAAAAATGTACTTTGACCCCCTACCTCACATGATAAGCAAACAAATTAATTCCAGAAGGACTGCAGATCTAAATGTGAAAAATAAGTATTTTAGAATAAAATATGGAAAGAGGTCTGCATGACCTTGGAGCAAGCAAAGTTTGCTTAAATGGGACCCACAAAAAAATAAAGGGAAAAACTGGTAAATAGGACTATGTAAAATTAAGAGCTTTTTGTTCATCAAAAGACCCCATTAAGAGAAAGAACAGACAACACACAGTGTGAGAATATATCTGACAAAGGACTTATATGTAGAATCTGATAAGAATTCCTACAAATCAATGATGGACAACCTAATAAAAAGTGAACAAAACACTTAAAAAGACACTTCATGAGTTTACTGCCACAAGGCTGATAAACATATGGAAAGGCGCTCAACTCCATTAGCCACCAGGACAATGTTAACTAAAACCATAATTTGATACGTCTACAGATCCACCAGAATGTGGAGCAACTGGAGTTCCCATACACTGACCGGGGAATGCAAATTGGTACATTTTCCAACATTTCCACACTATGCCCCAGAAATTCTCTTGTATGTATGCATATATGATTGATTCAGCAATGGAACTTACCAGGTATGTACTGAACAGAAATAAGTTCAAGGATTCATCAAAGACATATACTAGAATATCTACAGCAACACTAGTCGGATTAGCCCCCGTTGCCTGGAAAAACAAAAACGTGCAGGCAAACAAAGGTCAGACTGCTTCTGGAATTGTCCAGCCGCGGTAGGTGTCAATGTACTATGTTGCTCCAACAGTATCAATCTTTGCAACCTCTTCATTAACATGACTCAATAAATTCCTCAGGTGTAGCGTAGTACAGAGTTTAAACAGCATGGCTCCAAAGCCAACGTGTGTTTGAATCCTGTGGCCAGAGCTTACTAGACACAAGATTTTGGTCAAGTTACCTAAACTTTTTTTGTTCCTCCATTTCTTCAACCGTCAAGAAGAGGTGATAACAGTACTTTCCTCACAGAGTTTTTTAGGAAGACTAATTGAATCAATGCACACAAAGCACGGGGAATACTGCCCAAGATGCAGTAAATATTTTTAAAAATCTTAATACTATTTATTAAATCTCTTTCATATGTTCTTGTGCTCTGATATGGCACTAGAACCGATGAAACCACAGAAATACCACATTTGGGTTAGGATCAATGAGGCACCGCAACACATGAAATAACTGCAAAGCTTTGATAAAATACGACTTCAGTGGTGGAGAGTATAAAGGTTGAGTTCAGGGGCACCTGGGTGGCTCAGTGGGTTAGGCAGCTGCCTTCGGCTCAGGTCATGATCCCAGGGTCCTGGGATCGAGCCCCACATTGGGCTCCCTGCTCGGCCGGGAGCCTGCTTCTCCCTCTGCCTCTGCCTGCCGCTCTGCCTACTTGTGCTTTCTCTCTGTCAAATAAATAAAATCTTAAAAAATAAAAAAAAATAAAAGGTTGAGTTCAGACTGCTTAAATTATTTTCTGGTGCTTCAATGACTTTTCTAACACTGTTATTTGTATCTTTTGTTTTATTTTGGGAGGAGGAGGAGCTACGCCCATAACTTAGGATAGTATTTTCAGTCCTTGTGTTTTTAAGGACAGCGTGGATCTTGGGGTCTTCTCTGCATTCTCCATAAAGTCTAGCAGATACAGTAGGCACTGAATGAATGTTTGTTCAAATAAAGAGGACAAGTTCTCGCAGTGTGCTCAGTTCTGTTTAGTGAGAAACCAACCACAGGGTCATTGTTTTGCTATCTTTTGTTTTCAATTTGACTGAAGAATAGACAGAAATATTTGACTTGAGGTGTAAAAAGAGGAATTGCTCTCCACTAGAGAACAGTCTGTTCTGAAATTACCAAGGTGTGAAGCATCTTTCTTTAAAAACAAAACAAAACACAGCTATCCAAATAAACATTTTCTAAATGGTCCCTAAATAAGTTACATTATCCTATGTAAATAATTTCTGTTTTATGGTAGCTCAGCATTTACTGACATGAGAAACCCAGATGAATCAAAAAGGGATCAATGCCAGAATTTTAAATGTGCAAATTGAAAAAGAAAAGAAATTCTAGTTAATTTTAACATAATGAAAAATTCCAAAATTATTAAGATGACCAACTTAGACCTTCAACCCAGCACAACTTTAATTCAGTTATTTTACTTTGTAGAAGGAAAAATTAAACATTTCAACTTTAAATTTTTTAATTAAAAAATAAAATTTTAATAATAAATACAAAATTAATCTTGATTTTTTTATTTTTAAAGATTTTGAGAGAGAGAGAGAGAGAGAGAGAGAGAGAGAGAGAGCACTAGTGGGGGGAGGGGCAGAGGGAGAGGGAGAGGGAGAAGCAGACTCCCCGCTGAACAGGGAGCCCTAGGGGTTCAATCCCAGGACAGATGCTTAACCGACTGAGCCACCCAGGTGTCCTGGAAAATTAATTTCGATTTAAAAAACGGTTTGAAAGTCATCCATAACAATACCAGTCTGGTTAGATTCATAGCTCTTGGACCTTAATTTAATAAATCATTTCTTGGCATTGATACTATCAATACACAAACTGATTGCACCTTGCCTTCTACTAAGCACATTGGAGACAGAGTCTCATTTAGACCTCACTCCACTTTACCCAAGGAAACAGGTTCACTGAAGTTAAACTACATACCCAAAGTCATAGAGTTAATAAGACTGGAACTTGGGCCTGACTCCAGGTCTCTAAAGCAACCTCTCACTCTTCCCAAAAATGTGTACATTTCTCAGTACAGCTAGATTTTTTTTTTTTTTTTTTTACCTTCCATAGTCACCCAGAATGAAGCAACTTTTAGAACAGTGGTGGGTACAAACAGGGTTTGTTGTTTTTATCCTTGTTTTTCAGTTTTCTCCTAGATGCCTGAATCATTTTAATCCAGTTTTAAAGTCCCTGAGCCTCTTCAATGTCCTAGAAGGAGACCATTTTGTTTGATCTCATATATGTTAGCATTTGTAACTTATTCCAACCTTGCTAAGAGGACTGGTTGACAGATAGAGGCTACTGTCAGTCATTTGTTGTTGCTGATAGCAGTTTTTTTTTCATTATTCAGGCTTGACGTGGCTTTTTAATTCTCACAGCCAAAAAAGTTCTTCTAATCAGTTTCACTTATGTAAATTTTGTTGTCTCTTGAGTAACTTCTCCGTGATCTTGCCTTTTTCTTTTCTTTTTTTTTTTTTTTCATTTTTCACAACTGCAGAGCATTGAGGTGAAAACAGCTTTTGTGTCTTGTCAAAGACGGGCTGCTTGATCTTCGGGCAGATAGCCAAAGCTTCCCATGGAGAAGCCAAGATGCTGAAAGGGGAAGCCTAAGTTTGGGGGATTTTGATAGTCACCAATAACCCCAAAAATGCTGGCCAAAACTTTCACCTTGCAGTTATGCAAAAACTTCACTTGGGTTAAAACTCGTTCTCAGACTGGATACATATGTTAGGATCATTCTAGCAAGTTTCCCCAAGGTCCAAATGTTTTCGTTATTTCGTATCTATGGAAGCATATTTCATATCTATAGCACCATAAACAAGAGTTGATTTGGTCTATTCATTTTTTATAATAGTATCATTTATTATCATGTGGATCCAAATCCACAGTGCATAAATCACAGTCCATAAATAAACTGATCATGCTTCCCCATAGTTGAGGCTATATTGGGAGTGAAACCAGTGAAAAATAGGGAAAAGGTAAATGAAAAAAAATAATTCAGTCCAGTTGGGTTCAAGTCCAGATTAAAAATCCAGTGGTGGTTGAATTCAGTTGTTTAAGCTCCCTCACCTCTGATGTTTATATTTGGTCTTATACATTAATGAGTTATCATTTCCTTACAAGTAGTTGAACGTTCCTGTAAGGCAAATAATTGTGCTCAGACTTTAAAAATTATAATTTATTTGGAATAGGTAACATGTTCACAGGATTCAAAAGTCAAAGGTCCTACCAGTAAAAGTCTCCTACTAGGAACCCAATATGCCACTCCAAAAGCTACCAGTCTAAATAGCTTCTTATGTGGGCACCTGGGTGGCTCAGTCAGTTAAGTGTCAGCCTTCGGCTCAGGTCATGATCTCAGGGTCCTGGGATTGAGTCCCACATTGAGCTCCCTGCTCAGTAGAGAGTATGCTTCTCCCTCTGCTCCTGCCCACTGCTCATGCTTTCTCTCAAATAAATAAATAAAATCTTAAAAAAAAAACAGCTTCTTATGCATCCTTTCAGATATACATTTTTTGCATGTACAAGCAAATGTGTATCTACATTTTTTCCCTTTCAAAAAATGCAAAATTTATATCTGGAAGGATATAATATACTATATATATATATATAAAATATACAAATTAAGTATACATTTTATACATACGAAGTACCTAGCAAACAAAGTGTCCATAGTATAAACGTTGTATACATTATTAATATAATGTGCAAAGTGAACACACTGCACTCTTCTATACCTTCTTTTTTAATTTAACAATAAATGTATCTCAGAGATCTGTTTCATATCAGTACTGAAAGAAGTTCCTTATCTGTTTATGTGGCTGTCTAATATAGTATTCTCTTGTTTGGATTCTGCCGCCCCATTCATTTTAGCAGTTCCCTATTGATGGACATTTGGGTTATTCCCAGTGTTTTGCTATTATAAACAAAGCTGCAATGAAAATCCTTACACATATGTCCTTTTTCACATGTGAGACTGTAACTGTAGGGGGAATTTCTGTAAGTGGAATTCCTGGATCATGTATAGTTTTGATAGATATCGCCAAATTATTCTTTTCAGAGGTTGCACCAATTTACATTTTCACTAAAATGTAAGGAATCACAGATTTTCTTCTATCATTACATTTATCCTATAATAAATAAATAAATAAATAAAGATTTATTTTATTTTTTTAAAGATTTTATTTATTTATTTGACAGAGACACAGCGAGAGAGGGAACACAAGCAGGGGGAGTGGGAGAGGGAGAAGCAGGCTTCCCGCTGAGCAGAGAGCCTAATGCAGAGCTCGATCCCAGGACCCTGGGATCATGACCTGAGCCGAAGGCAGATGCTTAACTGACTGAACCACCCAGGCACCCCAATAAATATGATTTAAAAAGCTGCTCTTCACATGCTATGGTCTCAATGTTTGTGTCCCCCCAAATTCACATCCTGAAATCCTAACCCCCAAAGATGATGGTATTAAGATGATAGGGCCTTTGGAAGGTTCTTACATTATGAGGGTGAAGCTCTCATGAATGGGATTAGTGTTCTCATGAATGGGAAAGAGACCCCACAGAGATCCCTTGCCCTCTTCGCCATGGGAGGGCATGGCTAGAAGGTGCCAGTTACAAACCAGGAGGAGGATCCTGACCAGAATACAACCATGCTGGCACCTTGATCTTGGACTTCCCAGTCCCCAGAAAGGTCAGAAATAAATTTGTTGTTTATAAGCCACCTGCTCTGTGGTAGTTTGTTATAGCAGCCTGCATGGACTAAAAACACACCATCAGAGGTAGGTGTCTTCTCCATTCTCCCAGGTCCATGCTGAATCTGGCCTCATTGGTGAGTCTCCTAGCACCTGGGATTTCCCCCTTCCCCTACTTTATAACATTGGCTGTCCTCTCTTCTCACTGTCCTGAGACATTTTCCTTAAATTCTCATATTCTCTAGCACTTGAATTATTACTTAATTCTTCTTGAATATATGTAGCATGTCTTCAGTTAGGCAGTAAGTATCTTTTCTACAAAGATACTGATATTCTTTCTTTAAAAACATCTAGAATCCAACATATATTCTTAGGAATAGTCATCATCACCTTTTGAGTGTCTGATTCAGAGACATGATCACAAGTCTCTTTAAAGTGAGCTTGATGACTCAGCAATTAAGAGTCCTACACTTCCATGAATGATAAATGTTGTCATGTTTGTCTTAAATCTATACATCTTTTTATGGTCCCACCCGAGACCAGGCCTTAATGCTCTTCTTGACTTCATGCTAGACATCTCACTTCCTTTTCAGAATGTGAAGACTGGAATACATCCAGCTTTATAGGCATTGGCTTGCATATCCATGCTTACTGATCTGAGAACAGTCCTCTCTCAGAGGAAAGTCCCTTTGTTTCCTCAGAGCTGTCTTGGGGACCACTCCTTCTCTCTCACCCTCCCTCCTTCAGATCTCCAATTTGTACAACACGATTTTGACTCTTTTCTTGGTGTTGTCCTAAAAGAAGCTATAGAGTAAGAGGGAAGGAAAGTTTTCAATACATTCTTTTGAAGAAAATACTTTTTTCGGTATTTACCGAAAATATTTTTTCGGTATTCGCACAGAACTAAGAGTATGCTGCATAAACAGCAACCATGAAGTAAAGAACTAGGAAGGTAGCTGCAGATATTCCCAGTACTTTTTCCACTGGGACATTAAACTGGGTGTGGTTTTATAAAGCCCAGAAAACAAGACAGTGGACATGCTGGTGCACCAAGGAACAAAATAAATAATATTTTATTAAATTAATGCAGGTGTAAACAATGACAATTAAAATGCAGAACTAAATATCCTCTCTGCATATGTCATTTAGAGTGAAACACAAGACAAGGAGATAAAGTGCCTTACAAATCCAACACCGTAAGAGGGCATTAACATTTAGGAATGGAATGAATAGACTGTATTCCTGCTCAGCCAGAATGCTCCTTATACGTCACACAAAGGATATTGTCATACAAACAAGGGATGCTGTAGAGATAAACATGTACGAAAAGATAACAGAAAGAGTTCTGTTGGAGATTCTGTTTCTTCAGCCTTGACATGTGGCAAAACAAAGGTTTTCTTTGTCGATAAACCAGGTAAACGTTTGGCCAAGAGAGCAGGAATACGCTGGGAGGCATGGGAACCTCAAAGCCTTTGAAATGCAACATCTTAGATCTATGTAGTGATGAGAACTGGTCAGACTAAGGGGTTCAGGCACAGCTCATGGCCTTTTCTAGCAGAGGCGAGAGTCAAGGTACATTACTGGAATTTCCAAAAACACAAAAACAAAAAACCCACCCCTGTCTTTTTACACCTGCAAAATCAAAGTCTAGTTCTTTTACTCAAGAGAAAACAGATAGGAAAAAACACAAGTTCCAGACATGATTCTATCATGCAGAATTAGTAATAAAGTCATCCTTTAGGAGTAGGCTGACCCAGTGTACCCTGGAGAACCCAATGGTCTCACTTTGGGAAATGCAAAATAAACCAAATCCAAACTCAGTCATAGAGCAATCAGTCAACAAATGCTGGTTGTCCAAATGTCGATGAAGTACATACTTAGCATGTACTAAGTCTTATAAAAGATACTAACAGGCTATGGAAATGCTGATCTAGAAATAAACAAGGCACAGGGCCTGGCCCCTGGGAACTTCACATTTGTTCCAATGGTCCCATAAGATATAATACATTAAATAAAAATAGCAAAGTGCACAGCAGGCGAATAGTGTGTTACCACTTATGTGAATAAAAAATATACTTTATATATATATATATATATATCTACATATATTCATAGACTATCTTTAGAAGACTACAAAAACAAAAGACAAGAGTGGCTGCTTCTGGAAAGGAAATCCAATGGCTAGGAGGATGGAATGGGGACTTTTTAATGTCTTCTCTTGGACCTTCTGAATTTTGAATCATGGAAAGCTTTGAATTCAAACTTTAGCAGCACTTAAATAAAAAAAGAGAGAACTGCTGAACAATACCAACACCATATACATAAGCATCAGATTGCATGGCAAAGGCAAATAAATCAGACATAAATACAATGATAGAAAAGGAACTCAAGAGTTATTTTCCACAATTTTTAAAAATACTGACTTACCCCCATAAATTAAAATCACTTTGATTAAAATGTATTTTCAGGGGTGCCTGGGTGGCTCAGTCGTTAAGCGTCTGCCTTCGGCTCAGGTCATGATCCCAGGGTTCTGGGATCGGGCCCTGCATCGGGCTCCCTGCTCAGTGGGAAGCCTGCTTCTCCCTCTCCCACTCCCCCTGCTTGTGTTCCCTCTCTCACTGTGTCTCTGTCAAATAAATAAAATCTTAAAAAAAAAAATGTATTTTCACCTTCCAGGGAACACACTGACGGGCTGTCCAGGGCATGCCCTCCCTTTGGCAGCCTTTCTAGACTCTCCTCTTCATGTCGTCATTCTCCTCCAACACCTTATGCTATGACACTGCATTAAACTGTAATAATGAATTTCCTTATCAATCTCCCCATGATACTATGAGCTCCTAGAAGAGAGGTTCTTTGTCTTGCTCAATCACTGCCTGGCACATGGGTGCTTCCTAAATGTTTTCTAAATGAATTTCTTAAAGCAAAACACAGCTCTAGACTTTATTCTAAAAGGACTGTGGGTGACAGCTGTGGAAATCTGAGGTCTGCTACTTACTGACTCAGGCAAGTTACTTTAGCTCTCTGCTCCCTCAGCTGTGAAACGGGTTTGAAAAGAGTGCTTACCACAACACTGCTAGCCTAGGCAGTAAGTGAGATTCTGTGTGTAGGATACCACATCGTTGTTAACACTGATACTTAAAATGGAACAGATACTGCAGTAACATATCTTACCTTAGGGTCTGAGAATAAGATTATTCGAGGCAACCAAAGTACTGGTGGGTTAAACAAGGTAATATCCTATACAAACCACGGGCCTGTTCTCTACGCTTCCTACGTCCTGGTGGCTGTGGAGGATACCACGCACCTTATAACTACTACACATTTTACTGAACATGCACAATTCACTAAGCAGTAAGTTGTTTTGTGACAACATTTTAACTTCTTCTACAATATATCTTCAAAAGAAATCATTCACAACCACACTCATGTGACAAGACTCCAAAGACTCAAAATAAATAGAAATAACATACTTAAATACTGTTGCAACACTGGGACTCTCAGTCATACAGACGACAGAGACTTTGAGTGAAGGCAAAGGGCACTTCTGCAGGAACTGACCATTAAATCAGGGAATCTCAACTTGTTTTCCTAGGATGAGCGATGGACGATTTGTGTGGGGGCTCATCTTTCAGAAGCGTCCCTCCTCTCTCCCGTAGGCGCCCATGAGTCTCCCAGTCATTTTGAAGTACCAAGGTCTCCTTGCAGGCTACCCGCTCTGCTCCTTCTTGCTTTGTTCTCCTCCTCTTCTCTCTCAGCTTCCACTGTTGAGTGATTGGATCTGGTAAGTCCTAGAGCATCTGCAGCTCGCCTGGCCCACTGCACTGCTCTGGTCATGCATAGCTCTGCCATACTCAAACCACAGGCTGAGAATCCCTGCTTTAAGATCAGGGGTTTCAATGCTGGTTTATGTCTCTTCAAATTGTATATCTGGAGAATAATAATGACAAACATAACTCATATTTGCTAGATGATAGAATATATTTGCGATGAGAGAGACGCAGATTATATTTATGTCCAATTATCTTTATATAATAAAATGTAACCAACCATCTGGTTTGCCCGGGTTTGTTCTGGTTTTAAAACTGAGAGTCCCATGTCCTGAAAAACCCCTTAATTATGGGCAAATCAAGAGAGATGGTTGGTCACCCTAGGATACTCCAAACAACATTCACTATTTAGTTTTATAAAACAGTTGAATGGAATTGACCACATAATGAAACTTGCCTGAGCTCATCCAAACTACTTAGATTACTTTAAATTAGGGCTTGTTGTGAAGTTTGGTTTCTAACTGTATTAAAAAGAATTAGGGGGCGCCTGGGTGGCTCAGTTGGTTAAGCGACTGCCTTCAGCTCAGGTCATGATCCTGGAGTCCCAGGATCGAGTCCCGCATCGGGCTCCCTGCTCAGCGGGGAGTCTGCTTCTCCCTCTGACCCTCCCCCCTCTCATGCTCTCTCTCTCTCATTCTCTCTCTCAAATAAATAAATAAAATCTTAAAAAAAAAAAGAATTAGAAATCTTAATATAACTTTATTCTTAGTTCAATCAGGTTGGTAAGGTCTTTCTGACCTTTTATAAATGGAGACATTTTTGGTGAAATGAATTTAAGTGGTAAGTTAAGAGTAAAGTTCTATGGTCAGGCTAGTGGACTCCAAAGCCTGATTTCTGTCAGGTATGAGTCCTTGGGCAATTTGATATATTTTCTTGGCTCTCTGGTGTTTTCTACTATAAGATGGGAAATATCCTAGTATTTATCTCTTTGATTTTGTTGGGGGGAGATTAAACAAGGCACTACATATGAAGCAGTTAACATAGTGCCTACTACTCAAGTTTTAACTCTCTTTCTCTCTCTCTCTCTCTGTTACTCACCCACATAAGTCAACTTGGTCCCCTTTTGCAGGGAGGTGTTAGGATGCAGAGCTATAAACCTAGCAGAGAGAAGATG
Source organism: Neomonachus schauinslandi (assembly GCF_002201575.2). Lineage (NCBI taxonomy): Eukaryota > Metazoa > Chordata > Mammalia > Carnivora > Phocidae > Neomonachus > Neomonachus schauinslandi. Next base: position 6,193,714 of record NC_058415.1, read on the forward strand.
CCTCCTGCCCCATCCCCAAAGATGCTCACCACTCTACACTCCAGGGCCATCTCTAAATCTCCTTGGACTACAGGGGGAGTTCTTATATTAGAATTGTGAGGCAAAGAGGGGTCAGTAGCTCCAATAGCCAGCATTCTTTAAAGTGAGGAGAGATTATGGCTGATAGCTTTCTCCTTGTTATTACTTTAACTTTTTGTTTCTTTTTCTTTCAACTTCCTAACCCCTGCTAATATTCTTACCATCTTGTTTCTTTGAGTTCCTATCTCGGATGCCACATTCTTCCACATCCATCATTTTCCCTTGAGAAAAAAAAGGTCATTTTTATTCCCATGTAATACAACTCTACATCCCACATAGTGACTCAAGTTTAAATTCCAAGTTCCTATGAAACATTTTTAATCCCCTAGGAAATCTGGTAGACTTCTGAATTTATTCCATGGGTTCCAAGCCCTGAGGTCAATTCAACAATTTAGGGCATATGCTTTTGCTCCTAGATTTTATTTTATTTTTTAAGTTTATCTATTTTTTTAGTAATCTCTACACCCAACGTAGGGCTCGAAGTCACGACCCCAAGATCAAGAGTCGCATGGTCTTTTCTCCATCCTTCCCTCAAAGATAGACCATATACTGAGGCACTTTATTACACATCAGTTTTCTAGCCACTCCTAATGATGACTAATTACTTTTCATGGGGAAATATTCAAAATGCAAGTTGGCAAGAGTTACTTCCTTGGACAAATCAACTCCATCTCAGGATCATCATTATCATTGGACCTTGAGCTTTCTATTCTGGCTAATTGTCTCAGTTCTGTTAAATACCTATTCTTTAGAAATAGCTGACCTCTACTCAATTACACCACTTTCCCAGATCCACCCATCCTTTTAAGGGGCTGTGGGGAATTTTTCAACCATCATTGGAATTCCCTTCCATCTTCCACTTCCCTATTTGACCTCAGATAACTCTACATACAGATCATCACTGGATCCCCTGGTATACTTCTCAAAGTACTGGGGAAATGTCTACTTTGAATCATCTTAAAATGGGAGGAAATTATTTGAATAGATGCATTTTCCTGTGTTTTAATTGTTCCCATGGGCAAATAGAGAAATAAACACATGCAAATTACTTTGAAAACTATATAGCACCCTCTGCCAGAAATCTTGTAAAATACTCTATGGTAAAAGCATCACTGCTCTACAGACAAAAACTATTTTTATTCCTTAGGGTGCCCGGAAACCAGCTCAATATAACAGTGCAACTAATGCAAGACTCAAATTCAACTGAAGCCGACAGGCATTTTAGCATTTTGTCCCTTACTCTAAGTCTGTGGTTATTTGCATGATGGAAAGAAACTGTACGAAGTTTGGTCTTCTTCACCCTCTGTACATACCCATTCTCGCACCTCCCACCCCCACACACATGATCTTCACCCAGCAATCCTGCTCAGCTTCACTGTCATTGCTATTGAAGAGTGGAATGTCTTTGTGCCACCTTGCAAAGGCCAATCAGGTTTCCCTGCAGCTATGATCCAACTGTCACCCCCTTGGAAATGCTCCCACAAGTGTTCACTGCCACCTTCCAAGGTAAGCTATGCTGCAGGACAATGAAACGAGTATGACTGGAGTAAGAGATGAGACACGGTTTCACATGGCGGCGTAGCTGAAGCCCACTTTGCATAAACGGAAGTTGGCCCTAGAAGAGAATGCTAATAGGAAGGCAGCATTTTATAAATCTGTGTTTCCTGACTGTGCCACCAGCATTCTGGGGAGGAGAGTTCCCTGCTACCTGGGACTGAGCCGCACATTACAGAAGGCTGAGCATCCCTGGCGCTGCCTGTAAGTGCCACTGTGAGAACAGGAGCAGCCCTGTACATTGCCCCATATGCCCAGTGGAGACCACTGCAATAAAGGAGATACCATTTCTCTTTAGACAGATGACTGCCAGAGTTACAGCAAGAAACACCAGGACAGCTCCCAGAACCACGAAGTGAGTCCTCTCATTTGGTGGAACTGGAGGGGGTTCTGAAAAACAAAAGAAAACAAAAAGAAACTAAAGATGAAATTTTGACGGGAAGGGGTCAAGAGAATAACCATCCTTGAAGTTGAATTTCGGTTAGCTTTGGGTTACAGTGAGTGGCTGGAGTGGTGGGATGCTGGCAGGAAAACGGAGCAGCCCAGAAAAGTGGAAGCAGCCCAGGCTTTGGACAGATGGGTTGGGGTTACACTCTGCTGCCACTCACTAGCTTTGAGATCTCAGGCAAATCCTTTCGCCTGCCTACAAAATGGAAATGATAATAAATTTATTGGGAGGCCAATGTTTGTGAAGTGCTTATCACACACAGGTAGTTGCCGCTCAGTACTCAACGGGAGGCTTGGTGACCTCCCTTGCATTCTTTAATCTAGAAGCTAGCGGCCTGTTGTACATGGTAAAGATGGGACAGGAAGGCCAACTGGCACCGCCCAAGAGCTTCCACCTCCTCGCGTATGTGGCCACGATTCAGGGCCATTGCTTGCTATCTTTTCTTTCTCAGTTTGAACATCTCGGGACATCTAATCCTGGATACTTCTCACCAATCTGTCTGTGGTTCCATGAAGGAAGAAAAGGGGTCCCCTAGCACACAATGCTCAGGGACTGCTAACTCCCTCCTCCCTCCATTGGTCATGATCCCTGACGACATCGTTCAAGCTTTAAAGCCACAACAGTGGTCAGCCTTCCTCTAGTAGCTTACAGTTTACAAAGCCCGTTTGTATCTATTTTATTTCAATCTCAAAATAAGTTCAGTTTAGACATGCAAGATGTTAAAAAAAAATCCGAGGTGATAGATGAGGAAAGAGACCCCAAGCAGTTAGGTGAATAACCCTAAGTCTTCCCACAGATAAGTTGTCATAAAGCAACTTTTAAATGGCAGGAACCCATGAATGCAGCCCTAGCTACCGAAGTGACTCATAACCCAGTAAGCGCATCTCTTTAAGTTTCTCGACTTTTTTTTTTTTTGTACTCTTTTCATTCACGGGACCATCCTGTATTGCCTTTTCCCACTGGTTGACTTTTCCACCCGAGTTCTTAGTTGTTTTTTCTGAAGTAGCTGAAGCTATACTGGCAACATCTGCTAGAAGAGGGGGCATTGAGAAGTGCTTTTCAGAACACCTCTGGGTTTATGTTAACATCATGCTCTCCTGCCTCACTTTCTCTAAAGGTCTCAGCCTCTCATCAGACTATGCATCCCACCGTACCCACTCCTATAGGGTAGTAAGAAAAAAAATAATTGAGTCTGTGCAGGCAAGAGCCTCAAATCATTTTCATACGCTGTAGCTCATTCGCCCCTATGGTGACCTTGCCCGATAGTTTGTAACTGTTATAACTAGGGAAAGTGAAGCACACAGAAGTTGAGGAGCTTAGGCAGGGACCACAACCTATGTCTTACACACTAAGGAGACAGACCACCTTGTGTTGAATGTCCTAGACTGTCTTGGGGGTGGGGTGGACAGATGGGGTACGATCCATTTGCTTGTTACCACAGAAACCCTGGAAAGAGAGGAGCAGCTCTGATGTGCTGGGATCTGGATTCCTGAAACACTGCCTGAGCTGAATCTTCCTCAGGCCATTTCCTACATGGGATCGGATTGCCTTATCTGTTTCTTATCTATTTCCCAGAGAGTGTGAACAGTGTCTTACTCTTCTGTGAGCCCCTGCTGCCTGGCATATAGGGCTTATTCAATAAATATCTGCTGAATGTTTATTAAATAGCAATATGACTTGGATGAACGGAGAGGAGGAAGCATTTTGTAAATAGAGTGTTATATATGCATTCACTTATTTAATGAATGATGGATGCCTACAATGAACAGGCACCATGCTGAGGCCATAGGACAGCAGTAGGCACATTTGAATAGAGACATTCAGAATATTACCTGGAATGACCAACTTAGCAGTATTGTTTCTGTTTCCCTCAGGACCTGATCTTCGAAAAGTGCAGTAGAAAATCTCGTAAGCTGTTGTGTTGATTCTCAGTGTGCTGGTCACATTGAAAAGCTTCTCCTCCCTGTTGGAATTAGTGATGGTGGTTTTGCCACTCAGGACTCGATGGTCACTGCTTGTCCAGATGACTTCAGCCTCAGGGAAACCCTCAGCCTGACACATTAGTTCGTGTTCAGAGGTGACAGGATCCACAGAAATTCTTTGGTTGATTTTGCGGTATGGGGCTAGGTCATGAGCAAAAAGAAGTCAGGGCTTTCACTTAGGACAAAACTAGATATGTGGCTTGGTGTTGTCTACATTAGGAAAAGTATCAATTCAGGTGGGTTCTCAGAGAAATAAGCTTGATGTTCAGATGTCTCAGCAGTGAGGAACCCCTGTTAGCTCTGCTTCAACTCGCCCGTTCATAGTTGGGCTACGTTTGAGCTCAAAGGAACAGCTACCTAAAATCATATTGCTATTTTTATTGGGCTCCAAGTAAATGCACAGATTAAAGAGAATTGTCATCTTTAAACCAATAGTCTTTCTATCCAAATATAAAATATGTCTGTCCATTTAATCAAGTCTTTGTATCTTTCTCATAATGCTTTATAGTTTTTGCATAGGGCCGACCCATTTCTTCTTAAATTTATTCCTGGATATTTTCTTTTTGTTGTTGTAATGCTGTCTTCGTAATATGAACCTCTCCAGCTGGCCAGCATGGTTTTCTTATACTTTATTTAATAAACAGAAAATCTGATTTTCATGTGCCATTCACTTTTTCAACTGTGAGTCAATGATCAGAAATTAAGTATGAAAAGAATATAGTATCATTATAAAAACTGGTATGTGCTCCTGGATAATACTTTTTAAAGTTTAAATTTATTTTTTACTTCAAAATAGCTTTAGATTCACAGAAAAATGGCAAACATAGTAGAAAGTCCCCACATACCTATCACCCAGTTCCCTCCTACTGTTAACATCTTATATTACCATGGCGCATTTGTCATAACTAAGGAACCAATGTTAGTACATTACTATTAGCTAAACTTCACATTTCATTCCATTTCACTTTTTTCCCTAATGTCCTTTTTCTATTCTAGGATCTCATCCGGAATACCACATTATGATACTTATTTTTTGAACTTTTTATGCTGGCTACTTGAATAAATCATTTAAGTAATTATTATACTCAAGAAAGTTAGTTTAAATTTTAGAGCATCGATTAAAATTTAGCTCATTGGTTTGGGACCCTTTTAAGATTAAGATACCATGTGTACTATTTTAGTAGATTATTTAATGCATTTACATCCCCTAAGATCTTTATTCATGTTTATTCATGACAAGCATGGTAACATGTCATTATTCTATTGGTATAATCTTTATTTTACTCCTACTACTTTCGTGTAACCACTGGTGATCCACCCAGAGCCCTGACTCTCCATTCCTTTACAAAATGTGTAACAATGGCTTTGTGATAAGATCTATTCACAGAGATTTAATACAAAACACTAAGAATCAAACAAGACTGAAATAACTGTGATATTTTTGTGCTGTTAAATCAATGAAACCACCAATAGAAACACTGGAAATCAACATAATTACAGTTTCAAAACACATAAATAATGGTTCTCATGAGTACTTGAGTCCTCAACCTTGTATCTGTTATATTTAAGAATCCTTTAAAAAAAATAAATCCACCGATTATACTTCCTGAAATAGTATTACCATAACAGGGTCTGGTTCACATAGCACAAGCTTGATTTCTGGGCAATTTAGTTTTCAAGACTAAAATCACAGATAATGGTAAAGTATTAAAGGTAAAATGTTTGCTTTTTTACTCTTGTAATTTTAACAGAATAATAAAGGAGAACGTTGCTTCATGCCTAAGCGTATGTATAAATGTGGTATACTTCTCAGGGCCCAAGAAACGAGTGGAATAGTTCTACTCATTGATTAGATATCCACTGTTCTAGTCTCTAAAGTAGAGCACATGTGTTGGGATATTGGAAGAAAACATCAGAGCTTCCACTTATATATTTTTATCATAAAATTAAGAAATAATCTAAGCTTAATAAACTTTACGAATTGACACTGGGCCTCACTTCATATGCCACATGAGGGTCTTAGGGGAAGAGGGAAGTTTTATAACACCAAAGGGAGAACAGTGACTCCTTTGGGCTTATTACAGATTTCCAGATTCTCTTATTTAATTTTAACTAGACTCATCTGCTTACAAAATGAACTGATTAAAAATTTTCCCACAACGAAACTGAGGATGTAATACTAATACTTCAAGCACAAACCACAAGGAAGTGGCAGGAGGGACAATTTTTACCACCACTTTATGAAGTTAAAACAATAAGTACCTAGTTGGACCTGATAAGGTATTGGTTTAAAAACCCTCAAGATTGTAGATAATGCTGCTATAAACACTGCGGTGCATGTATCCCTTTGAATTAGTATTTTTGTATCGTTTGGGTAAGTGCCTAGTAGGGCAATTGCTGGATCACAGGATAGTTCTATTTTAACTTTTTGAGGAACCTCCATACCGTTTTCTTACAACAGCCAAATTATGGAAACAGCCCATTTGTCTGTTGACTGATGAATGGATAAAGAAAATGTGGTATGTATGTGCATATAAACACACACACAAAGAGACACACACACACTGGAAATATTACTCAGTCATAAAAAAGAATGAAATCTTTTTTATTGGCAAAGATGTGGATGGAGCTATAGAGTACAATACTAATTGAAATAGTCAAAGAAAGACAAAAACCATATGATTTCACTCATAGTGGAATTTAAGAAACAAAACAAATAAGCATGGGGAAAAAAAGAGAGAGAGAGGTAAATGAAGCAAAAGACTTCACTGTAGAGTACAAACTAATGGTTACCAGAAGGGAGGTAGGGGGAGGGATGGGTTGAATAGGTGATGGGGATTCAGAAAGGCACTTGTGAGGAGCACTGGCTGTTGTGTGAAGTGCTGAATCCCTATACTGTACACCTGAAACTAAAGACAAAAACCAAACCAAAAACTCAAGATTGTCAAGACTATCCACCTTTGTTAACAATGAATTTCACCTTGAAGTATTAGCTAATGATAGTGAATCATCATAATTAGCAAGGCATTAAAATACGATTAAATTTTTATTTCTACCTTTAAAAATTTCTATCTTTATACATTTATAGAATGTACAATGCATTAGGTTGAACCATATGAAGTTAGTGATGTTCAACTTCTTTTACCTTTTACAAATGTCTATTTCTTATGCTATATCCTTTACATTAGCACAAGTATATCCTTTCTAACTATACATATACACAAATACACACGTATTAGCTAACATGCTTTACTGATGGAGCAGGTTATCAAAAACATTTGCAGACTCCCGGTTTACTAGATGTAGAGTACACATGTGCTAATCCAATGGTCACATCAAGACCAAGAAAAGCTCACTGTAGTTTTGAAGTCAATATACAACTTCATACACACTCTGGAGGTATAAATACTGGGAGTAAAACCTGGTTGTTATGGGCACAGACTTCAGAACTAGATTACCTGGGTTCAGAACCTGGCTTTACCACTTAATGGCTGAGTGAACTTGGGTAAATTACTTAATTTCTTTGGGCCTCAATTTAATCCTTCCTAAAATGAGAATAACACCACACACATCACTGAATCTAAGATGCCATCTATTGAAAGACACACTTAGATACAGAGATAGTAAAATGTGAAAACATACATCTTAGAGATAATGAAGCCCCTACCCCATAGAGTCATTGAGGATTAAACGAGTTAGTATAGGCAAAATGCTTAGGACAGGGCCTGGCACATAATAAGTACTACATAAGTGTTAATTACTACTATGATTACTACTAGAGCTGCCCCTCCTCCTCTTCTTACTACCACCACTGAAGTGTACTCATGTAATAGTCTTCAGAAAGTACTGGCAATTCCTCATGAACAGACTTCGAAATAAGTTTTCACATATTCAAACCTGTTCATGTTTCAAAAATTTTCCCCTATCCTATTTGAGGAACTATTTCATTCATTCATTCAACAAATATTTTTTGTGTGCTCTCGTCAAACTCCTCCTGTATGCCAAGTCCTAGGGATAGAGCAGTGAATAAAACAGACCAAAACCTCTGCCTTTGTGGAGTACATATTCAAGAAAGAGGAGAGCGATAATAAAACAGGTGCACTTATATGTGTTAGATGGGGAGGAATAGGTTACATGATACATTAGATGGGGAAGAACACTATAGAAAAAAATCTAAAGGCTGGCTGGTGAATCAGGGAGAGATGGTGTTGGTGGGGAATGATGGCAGTTAATCCTGGGTTCATATGAACAAATTAGCTTTATCAGGATAGCTATGCAATACTTTGTTCTTTCAGTTGCCTAATTCCATCTAAGGTCTTTAAAGTATAAATGGGTATTTCATTTTCCTCGCTATTATGTTCGATGATTAAGGAAAAACAGCATTCTCAATTGGAAGTCAGATGCCTGAGAGTATGATATTTAAACTGATAAACACAAAAGGTGCAATAATACCCACAGTGATAATAATAATTGAGTTAATCCAAAACTAAACCCTTAACACATTTCAGTTTTGAAATGCTTCACCTATAAAATCCCATGGTGAGTAAACTCCCTGTGGGGAAGCTGTGTTACCACGTTTGCCGTGATGGGAAGAGAAGTGTTACTGTGAAATCATTTGCATAGAGCGGTGACTCAGGAATTGTACTTCCTTGAGTTGTGAAGCTCATGCAAGAGGACTATTTCCATTGGTGACACTGCCTCAATGCAAGTGAAGCTTGGTGGCTGGCTTGCTCTCGGGGTAGCTCAACTCAACACCCAAGACCACTGTGTGCAAATGACCACAAAATGGACTGGGACTAGGATGCCAATTTAGTAATTTATAATATAAAACGAAATGGTCAAAACAAAGCAGATCCTCAAATCTGGCTGGTCATCCGCTTTGCTCTATCAGGAACCCCTTCTTGGAAAAACCTTCAGTGCCAAAATGTTTCCTACTGTGTCGAGCCATAACAAAGGACATCACAGATCAACAGTGGACATTACAGAGCCCAGAGGACCTGAAAGAACACCCTTCCTTGTTACAGGACAACTGTCCTACTCTTCGCATACTCCCTAAAGGCTGATGAGAGACCCTCTCTTCTGGAAGCAGAAACTTACACTCTATACTTCCTTTCACCTGACTGCCAGGCTTATGTTCTTCCTCCCCAGCCCAGATCCAGCAATGCTGGTCATTCATGGAGCTAAGTGTTGATGATTTCTTTAAGGTCATGAAACACAGTCAGTGCCCGATATTTGCTGATGGGCTGGAGAAAAGTTGAAAATCCCAAACTGGGATTCCACCAGCTTGCTTTCATAAATATCACTGTTGTGGAGAAGTATATGGCAAAATATAATGAAAATTAAGTCTACTTCCCAATACAAGTGACATCTTCTTGACCACAGTAGCATTAATTGATCCAGAATCAGAAACCCAGTAATGTGCCATTAAAAGAGATGCATTTCTCCCAGTTGCTCTGTAATTTTGACTGAGTTTACAATGATCCTTTATCCCTTTATGATAAATGTAAACTTCTTCTACTTGTAATATTGATCTTCAGATTGAAGGTAGTTAAGCCAGAATGGAAAGAACAAGGAGTGATGACTGGATTCTGATCACAAATTCAAAGGTCATCATGTAAACAAAATAAGCAGGCAGATAATCTCAAAACTATGACTAGAGAGGGTAGATATCAGCTCAGTTTCAGAAAATAATTTCAAAAGGCTATGGAAGGGAGGTCCAAGTGACTGGGTGTCACTGTGGAAAGTTATGTGAGCAGAAGATCCCTTAGGGGGATTTCTGTTCTTCAGGAGTTTGGATTAGCTGCTCTTACTTAGGATCCTTTCATCTCTCAATTCTATGAGTCTTAACAGTGAAAGTAGAGGGGGTCAGCTAAGGTGTTTTCCTTTTCTTATCTAGTAGCAACACAAAACTTTGAACGCAGGTGACCTGATGACATATTTGTGGGTCAGTACCTGGGAATTTGATACTCACAGTTCCTCTACAACACTCCAAGATGACAGCAGTGTAGATTTTCAAGATGAATATATGCCCAGTGAGCACAGCTTATACTGTCTCTAAAGAACAGTTTCCTTTATGTTTGATATTATTTTTTGCCTTTATAGATTGACTTCAAGACTTTTTGAATGTGAACCTCACAGTGGGGTTTGTTTTTACTATATTAATTTGGATTTGACATAGAGAGGTATAAAAGAAGGAAAATGATGGCAGACTTAATAAAATTTTTAAAAAATTATAGTTGAATGAAAAAATTCCTGGAGGGACACACAAACAGTGGCTACTATCTTGACATGCCATGGAGGGCGGCAGTGAAGGGGGAAGGACACTTTTGTAATTCATGTTATTCCCTTCCATAGTGTCTGAATGATTTGCAAGTACATGTATCACTTTCATAAGAATAAAAAAGTAAAGACTAGGAATTTATTTTTAGGAGAACCGAACATACTGTGGAATATGGTCCTACCATGTCCGGCTCTGGATCTCCAGGGACTGCCAAAGAGGAAGTGTTTGAGAAATGCTCATTGGAGGGGTGTATGAATGAATGAATATGCAGATTGCCACTGTGGAGAGCAAGGTGGACTTCCAAGAAGGAAAAGTGCTCAGCACTGGGTTATGGTTTTCATAAAGACTGGGCCTCTTCCCCTGTATGTACTCTTACCATGAACTTTCAAAGTAATCCGCTTGTAGTCAGCACCGCCGTAGCCGATCAAGCAGCAGTAAACCCCGGCATCCTGCAACTTCACGTCTGTGATCTGAAGCGCAGCCTTCCCCAAGAAGAGCTGGTCCTTCAGCAGCTGGGCCCTCCGGCTGTAGCTGCTGTGCTGAACTTGCAGGTCTTCTTTCCCGTTCACAAACTGAATAATTTTCTTATCCTCCATTTCCCAGTAAACAATTAGTGCAAGCAGGTTTAACTGCTTTTCTATCGGGAATTTGCACTCCATGGTCACATTGCCGCCGTACTCCACCACATACAGGTCCTTGGAAACTGTGATCGTAAATGCTGAAGAGAAAGATGACCAATTTTCAGAAGATGGGAAACTCCTCAAAAAATTTACAGATAGTTTCAGTAATTATCCCTGGGAAATGGATAACAGGTAATGGACAAGTAGATAATGGGTTAATTTTCTTTCTTTCAGTTTGACCATATTCCCTATATCTTTGTCTAATGAAATGGGTTTATGAGATATGGAAGGAAAAACAGAATGTTTTCTCTACAAAAAAAGTTACATCCATCTTAAATAATTATTGTAGTTTTTAACTTATGGTTAAAATATTTAAAATATAGAACCTAATGAAAGGATCTGGTGTCTTACCTTTCAGCAAATGGCAGTAGGCCATGAATGCAAAGATGCTAAATATCTTCATCTTTCTTGAGTGACCTAATTATGGAAAGTGCAAAAAGAAAAATGCTTTATTCAATAATTGAACATCCAGACATCATGGGTCTTGGCAGTTCTAAATGAAATAGTCTTCTGATAGGGGCGCCTGGGTGGCTCAGTTGGTTAAGCGACTGCCTTCGGCTCAGGTATTGATCCTGGAGTCCCGGGATCGAGTCCCGCATCGGGCTCCCTGCTCGGCAGGGAGTCTGCTTCTCCGTCTGCCCCTCCCCCCTCTCATGTGCTCTCTCTCATTCTCTCTCTGAAATAAATAAATCTTTAAAAAAAAAAAAGAAAGAAATAGTCTTCTGATAACCAGAAAAATGACTGATTGGTTAGTGTGGAAATGCAGCATGGAATTTAGAAGTTTAATACCTTTACTTATAACCCACAGTCCTATAAAGCCAAGTGGAAAAAAGTTACTATGAGGAGAATCTTTAAATGTAATTACAAGGCCTGAAAAAAAACTTATAATGAACACTCGAAAGAGGCCAAGAAGAAAATATTGCACTAAAATCCTCTCAACTATTTCATGTTTTTTTCTGCAGTGGGACATATCTAGAAATCCAAACCTGCACTGTGCAAAATTTCAAAGCAAGGACAACCTGACTTCATATCTCCCACCTTTTAATGCTTTTTATTCCACCCTTGCCTCTGAATATTTTCATCCTATCTTTAACTACTCAAGCCTTCCGTATCACCATCCCAGCTATGTCCCTTATCTCGCAGGTGCCATCCTTCAGAAATCTACTCTTCTGTCCTTGGCTTATTCCAAGTTATAAATCCTATTCTCTCAATAAACTGATTCCACTAGTAGCAGGAGTGAGAAGGAGAAACAGTTGAATTTGACCAATTCAGACTAAGGTGTGAATGACTTACAGCTACTCTTTTAGGGGTATCTGCCTAGATTCTATTCTTCATTTTGTCATTCTGCTTGAAATTCCACCAATTCTTTAACTCAGCAAACATTGATTGAGCACCTCTTCTGTCCCAGGCACTGTTTTAGGTACCAGGAATACAGCAGTGAACAAGAAAGAAAACTCGCTCTCATTTTGGACCTTATATTCAAGTAGGGGAGTAAATAAAGATTTATATTGCATTTCAGCAAATTTGTTTATTTTTTTAAAAAAATTTTCATTGTTATGTTAATCACCATACATTACATCATTAGTTTTTGATGTAGTGTTCCATGATTCATTGTTTGCGTATAACACCCAGTGCTCCATGCAGTACGTGCCCTCTTTGATACCCATCACCAAGCTAACCCATCCTCCCACCCCCCCGAGAACCCTCATTTTGTTTCTTTATTAACACATTTCCCTCTTGTGTTATACATATATTTACACACTTCGAGAAGTCAGTTTTCCCTCTTAAGGTCTCTTTGACCTCTTGTATACATATAAAAACTCACCAATGATCAATTAATCTATGCTACACATATAAGACAGAAGATTTATGCTCCTAATATATAAATAGCTCCTAAAAAATCAATAAGAACACCACAACAACCCAACAGAAAATGAGCAAAAGGTTCTAGCATACAGTTCAGAGAATAAGAAATACAAACGACATCTACACATCGGAAAGGATGCTCAATCTCAATTTTTTAAAAAGTATAAGTTTAAAACATTAGGTACTATTTTTCACTTATTAGCTTAACCAAAATTATAAAGATTCCTAATATTTAGTGTTTGTAAAGATATGAACAAATGGGTTTTCTCACTGGGGGGTAGGTAGGAATGGTAGGAATGTGAAGTTACATAGCCTTTTTTGGAAGGCAATTTGATAATCTCCATTAAAATTTTAAATGTATATGATATATGAGCTTTCACTTCCTCTCCTAGAAATGTATCCTACAAAAACAAAAACATATATATAAACAATACATGTGAAGTGATGACATTGATAATTCTAGCCACAAACTGGGAATATTCCAGATAGCCGAACTAGTTAAATAAATGTTGTTATAGTCCTACAATGTAATACCACTAAGGACAGAATTGTATTGATTTTGCAAAGATGTAGAAAGTTGCAGAGTTGTACATGTAGAAATCTACTTTAGTTTAAAAACAAAGGAAGAAACATCTGTGTGTTTAGACATAGGAAATGTCCAGAAAAATCCATACCAACATGCTGATAGTGATTATCTCCAGGAGTGAAATCAGAGGGATGATAGGCAGGTTTTCACTTTTTTATACTTTTTTAAAGATTTATTTATTTATGAGAGAGACAGCAGGGAGAGAGGCAGAGGGAGATGGAGAGAAGATCCCAAGCAGCCTCCATGCTGAGCGAGGAGCCCCAAAAGAAGCTTGACCCCATGACCCTGAGATCATGACCTGAGCCTAAACCAAGAGTCTGATGCTAAACTGACAGAGCCACCCAGATGCCCCATTTTTAAAATAATTTTTAAAAGGAAGAAAGGATGGGAGAAAAAGAAAAAAAGGGAAAGGAGATTGTTAATGATTTCTTTGTTGTTTTTCTGTGTCCACATTTTCAAATAAATAGATACGTTTTCCTCTTAGTAGAAAAAAAATAAAAAAACAAATTTAGTGAACCATTTCACCTTCTAAGCTGCAGAACGTTTGGGAGACAGAGTGGTAGAATGGAAAGAACCCTAGAAACTCACACATCAGAGTTGAGGTAGAATGATATTTGTTTATTTTTATGTCTTTCTTCATTATTTAAATAATAGAAACACAATATAGAAAATGAGAAAAGAAGGGGAAAATCACCCACTATTCCATTACTTTAACCCAGGAAACATTTGCTAACGCCTAGAAATAGTTTTGGTTCTCAAAATGCAGTGGGGTGGGAGCGAGGATTTCTACTTTTTAGTGGGTAAAGGCCATGTTGCTGCTAACCGTCCGACAATGCGTAGGACAGCCACCGCAGCAGAGATTTATCTAGGCCTAGGGGTCAATAGTGCCAAGGCCGAGAAACCTTGCAACCACTGTGAGCATTCCAGTATACATTTTTCTTCTGGTCCTTCCCCCCTATGAATCTTTGAAAAAACAATTATAATACATGTTTGGCTTATCATACATATAGGGTTGGGGTATCCTGGCTCTTACTTACAGTAGGAGGGCGCCTTAGGAGCTGCTGCAGGTGTGATGATTTACTCAGAGCATACTGCTAGGGAGCAGCTAAGGGTGGACTAGGACCCAGGTGTTCGATCTCCAGCCTAGGAGTTTCCCTCTAGACCCAGCTACATACCTCAGCACCATATTCATGAACGCGCAGAAACATATACTGACAAAACTGATACTAAGCAAAACCGAATCCCCCCGCCCCCCAAGAAAGGTCAAACGTCTTAGCTGTTCATATTAGCCCCAGCAGGTACGGGCTCCACCGCCGCGTGAAACCATCGCGCTTTCCCTGGCCCTTCTCTTCTCTCCATCCCAAAGAAAAGGTCTTCAGACCAGCTGCTTTTTAAAGTGCCACCCGAGGTGGCCAGAGGCACCGCTCGAGGGACGGACGCTCCCTACCTGCTGGCGGGGGCACTGGCGGCGGGTGCGGACGCTCGGCGCGCTGTGTCCGGGCAGCCAGGGCAGCAGCCCCGGGACACGCTAATGAGCCGGCGGGGGGAGGGGCCGATGTCCCCGCCCACTGCCGTCCCCGCCCACTGCCCACCACGCGCCCCGCCCCGGTCAGCCCCGCCGGTGGGGTTAGTTGCTTCCCTCCTCGTCGCCCAGCTTCGAAGTGGGGGAATTAGCGGATTCTGCACTCTTGGAAAAAAAATTAACGAAACCGAAAGTGAAACTTACCGTTCCGGTTTCTTGTAAATCAACTTTTAAAAAGAAAAGCTTCAAGGATTAAAGGAAACATCTCCTATTTTTAAGATTTATTTATTTACTTGATAGAGAGAGAGCACAAGCAGGGGGAGCGGCAGGCAGAGGGAGAGGGAGAAGCAGGCTCCCCGCCGAGCAGGAAGCCCGATGCGGGGCTCGATCCCAGGACCCTGAGATCATGACCTGAGCCGAAGGCAGACGCTTAACTGACTGAGCCACACAGGTGCTCCCAGCATCTCATATTTTTAAAAACAAAGGTTTAAAACAAACCAACTTCAGACGTGTAAAGTAAATTACCATAAGGATTTCGGACAGTCAGTTTTATCTTCAGGATCCAGACACCTTAAATTCTGCCATCAGGTGCCCCCCTCTGATAAAAACCTTTTTACAAGATGAGGGAACATCTTGACATAACTTGATATAATTCTACAATATATATAAAATATGATGACAGGTCCACATGGCTTTGGTTTTTATTCTAGAAAGTAGGTGTGTCTATAATAGGAAATTATTTTTAATACGTGGATTTTGAGGACTTCCTCAAAGTTCCTCGACATAATGAAACTTCAATTGCTTTGTCATTAAAAGAACTTCCTATCACCACTTACACCTTTTAAGAATGCTCTGGACCCCTGCTATCTTGCCATCTTTGGGATCCAGATTAGGTTAGCACATTCCAGGTGAAGATTAAGAAAACCCTGCCAGTGATAACTCCAGATCAACAGATGACCCAGGCAGAAACATGTGAGTCACACAGAAGGTGATGGCATAATTTACTGAAGCATTCCCCACTGTTGGACTTCTAGGTGCTTCCCTCTCTTTCTCCCTCCTTCTCCTTCTCCTTCCTTCTCCTCCTCCTTCTCTCTCTTTCTAATTTAAATTGACAAACTGAAGTCTTCATCGTTTGACTTTCCTTATTCATTTCAGCTGCAATTCAAAATACTGCATAACGCAAATGAATATTGAGATGTCCGTTGGCTTGGTTATGGCATTTGCTTCCCAAGTAAGAATTTTCACATTCTCAGAATATCACATATATATTTTTTTTTACTTGTAAAAATACTGAGGATGATACTGCCTTAAAAATCTGGTAGAGAGCATGAAATTCTCTTTAGCCTCAATAAAGTTGTAATAGACTTGGATTCAGCTGAGATGCTCCCTCTTTCAAATCTCTCTTTTAAGATTTTATTTATTTGAGGGCACCTGGGTGGCTCAGATGGTTAAGCGTCTGCCTTCGGCTCAGGTCATAATCCCAGGGTCCTGGGATCGAGTCCCGCATCGGGCTCCCTGCTTCTTGGGAGCCTGCTTCTCCCTCTGCTTCTCTCTCTCTATCTCTCATGAATAAATAAATAAAATCTTTTTAAAAAAAGATTTTATTTATTTGAGAGAGGGAGAGAGCATGAGCCAGGGGGAGAGGCAGAGGGAGAGGGAGCCTGCTGTGTGGGGCCTGATCCAGGACCCCTGGGATCAATGATCTGAGCCAAAGGCAGACGCTTAACCGACTGACCCACCCAGGCGCCCCTCAAATCTCTTTTTAAGGCCACATAGTGGAATACAAGTGTTATCCCAACTTTAGTCCCTCTGGTATTTTCTATTTAATCTTTCATTTTTCTAAAAATGATAGTTAAGACCCAGGACATAGATTTCATGACCTACAAATGTGGTCATGACTATCAAGTCAGAAAAAACTGACTCTAGAGCCACCTGCCACTGACTAGCTGAGTTATCCTGAGCAACCAATTTACTGAGTAGTAGCCAGGACTAAGTAATATCCTCTTAGATGGCCTCTATGATCTATGAATAATTTTTAAAACTGAGCAAGTGTTTAGTTTTTTGTTTGTTGTTTTATCAAAGCAATGTCCGGGCTCTACATAATGATCAACAGAGAAGGCAGAGAGTGAATGGAATTTGCCTTTCTTTGAAGTTGATGATGGTAATGGAAGGTATTTACTCAGCTTGCTGCTTTACATATTTGATTTGCATATTAGTAATCTGATGATTGCTGATTTTGTTCATCCTACCCACCTGTCTGCACCCTTCAGCCATTCATTTTCCCATAGTTTATCAAGCTTTTTTTTAAAAAAGATTTTATTTATTTATTTGACAGAGAGAGCAAGAGAGCACAGCAGAGGGAGCAGTAGAAGGAGAGGGAGAAGCAGGCTCCCCACTGAGCAGGCAGGGAGCCTGATGAGGGGCTGGATCCCAAGACCCTGGGATCATGACCTGAGCGAAAGGTGGATGATTAACTATCTGAGCCACCCAGGCGCCCCAGTTTATCAAGCTTCTTAATGACGTTTTTGATATCCTCTGGAGATCGAAAAACAGGACATGTTTAGAAAAAAAGAGATTTTACCACTTCAAAAAATATATGAAAATCTGTATGTAACTACAATGAAATAAAATTAAAAACCTTAAAAAATACGAAAATCAAAACAATCTCGATTTTGCGATTTGGGCAAAGTAGATGGAGAAGTCCTAAGATAGGAGAGGACCAGTGGGAAGCCAGAGGTAGAGAATGTGATGCCCAGATCATCTTCACCATTGCTATTTCCTATTAATGCCCCTCTTACTCTGTTCATTTTTAGAGGAAAAAACTCATCATCGCTGATGTGTCCTTTCTCAGACATGCTGTTTCCAAGGTTCACTTGAATCATGGTTGACTTGGGGTAGGTGTTTAAATACAGAATTCAGGTTTCTGACACAGACGTGTTGAATCCAGTTCTCTGGGGGCTGGTCCTGGGAGTCTACATTTCAACACCATCCCTGGGTGGCTCATGTGCACACTAAAGCTTTAAAAACTGATGGCATGATGTTTAAGGAAAAATTGAGCAAGAGTTCTTTGCAAGTGTAGTCATAACTCCCCTTCCCGTATCTAATTTTGTTAATTGGTATCAATACCACCCTTCACTCTACCTCTGGTTATCCCACTTCCACTTTTGCCCCCTAAAATAAGAAAGATGATCTTTGGGGCGCCTGGGTGGCTCAGTCGTTAAGCGTCTGCCTTCGGCTCAGGTCATGATCCCAGGGTCCTGGGATCGAGCCCCGCATTGGGCTCCCGGCTTGGCGGGAAGCCTGCTTCTCCCTCTCCCACTCCCCCTGCCTGTGTTCCCTCTCTGTGTCTCTCTCTGTCAAATAAATAAATAAAATCTTAAAAAAAAAAAAAAAAGAAAGATGATCTTTGTTTGTCCTGATCTTAAAAGGAGGACAGATTCCAGCTTCTTACAACTGGGCTTGAAATGTTGTTAGCGATTTCCTGGTAAATCAAAAACAGGGTAAAATGAAGATACTTTAAAAATATCAACAACATGCTTTGTTTGCATTGAATGTTTAAAAATGCATTCTATTACTATGTACAAAGACAATATCCAAATTTGTCTCCACATTCTGTCTTTGATTGTGTAGGACTGTAAACCACTGCCCTATTTTATGCCCATTTCTCTCTGTGTCCCCATCCACCAGCTCTGGCCTTCTGTTGGTTCCACCTTCGCCATCTATTCACAATCTGTAGATTCGTGCCGAACAGATTTCATGGAGAACACTTTGCCCTGGTTATACAATACAACTGTTTATAGGAGTAATTTACATGCATGGATGACCAGAGAGCCGCAGCTGTCTTCACCTGATGCCCACGCTCAGCGGCTTCTCTCACTTGCACTGTATTTGTCTCCCTCCTTCCTGTCCTGAGCTCTGGCGAAGAGCTGGCTAGGTGAAGAGCTCCACCCTTCAAAGGGCAGCTCCCACGCTGTGGGCACTTTAAAGCAAAGATGAGACCTCCAACAATGTCCCCTGCCCTCAGGAATTCATAAACCCAGACATAAATAATTGTGACTTGAAAAAATGCTGTGGAGCTTTGGGACCCTATGGTAGATAATTTAATTCTAAGGAATCTCAATAAATGAACTGAAGGCCACTGAAAATAAAGTTTACAATTGAGAGATACCCTTTTAGAGTCTACTAGGAAATATTTTATTGACTTAATATCCTAGAACTAAATAACCTAAGTGAATGCTGTACAAATGAAACAGCCCTCGGGCGCCTGAGTGGCTCAGTTGGTTAAGCGACTGCCTTCAGCTCAGGTCATGATCCTGGAGTCCCAGGATCGAGTCCCGCATCAGGCTCCCTGCTCAGCAGGGCGTCTGCTTCTCCCTCTGACCCTCCCCCCTCTCATGCTCTATCCCATTCTCTCTCTCAAATAAATAAATAAAATCTTAAAAAAAAAAATGAAACAGCCCTCTTCGAGTTCATTTCACTTGATTTAAGGACATGATTTAGTTCAAATGTCTCTTGTGGAATTGCCTCCAGAAGTATTATTTTATATTCACACTTAGATTTAAACTGAGAACAATGAGTCTTAAATGTCTAAAAGTCTCTGAAGCTCTTCCTTTGAAGGAATAACTGATTTCTGCTTTCTGGTCTATGTGGTGATTCAAAGACTAAGTTATTTAAAGGTTATTAGTCACATCCAGATCACTAGATTGAGAATCTACTTAATCTGCCACTCATGACTGCAGACTCATCATAAAAGAATGAGAAGTAGTTTTGCTTTCCCCACCTTTTACTGAAAGGACATTTAGGCCTTTCTGTTTCAAGACAGTGAGGGTCAGGAAGATAAGCAGTTTCACCAAACCCAGTGAGGGTTGGTTTAGGTTTGGTTTGAAAAGGTAGTCCTAGTTTTGCTTCTGGTGTAGTAGGGTTGGTATCTGTCACCCTGTATTTCACAGACTCCAATAATTCTGGAGATAACCCTCACTGGATTGATTTTGATAAAGGGGATAATTAATGCCTGCTGTAACCACCAACAATTTAACCCAGTTAGCTCATCATTTTTCATGTGTTTATGGAGGGCAAGGGGAAGATGGGGAGTTGGCATGGGGAACAATAAATTCTAACGCTGAAATGCTTCTTCCCAGGTTTACTTAGAAGAAATCAATGGGACCAAGTGGTGCAGCACTTCCCAGGGTTTCTTGCCATAGGAGGAGAAGAAAAAGAGTTAAGACTGAGGTCTGGGTATGGTTTTTTGCTGTCCTTGGGTAGCACAAACATATGTTGTACCCTTCTTGTGAAGAGCTGAAAAGGAAAGGGAATAGATACTAAAGTGGGTCATTTTACTCATCAGAGTTCAGAGACTGTTCTCAATTAAAAAAAAAACATTCATGCTGAATTTCTCAGGGTTGCAGAAGGCTGAGAGTCACAGGTGGAGAACAGGGTCATGTGAGCTGCATGAGAAGGAAGTTAACAGGGCTGTAGTCTAATGGTATGGAGACCTCATAGTTGAGAAGGAGGAGAAATATAAATAGCTATTATAGTGGAAAAAATTGGGTACGAGAGAAATATCTAGAGAAGATTTTGGAGTCTGCTAAATATGCTGTGCAGAGCATTTGCAGGGACTCCTTAAGAAAGCTTAAGTATTATTTTTCAATATTTCAGCTGTCGGTTTATGTTTCCTTAGAAAGCTATTACATGCTTGGACTGAACCATGTGAAGCCTCGGCTTTATTCACGTTGCACTCTGAAATATAACTGCCCCCCGCTCAAAAAAGCTTCCCTTGACTTTGCTGCCCCCTTAAATAACTGTCATCTCTGATTACTCCATTTCAGTGGCAAACCTCAGCAAACTATATCATCACTTTCTTCAACTATCAAATTAACAAAACAAAATGCAATAATTATAGTAAAGATTAATAGAGTAATAGTAAAACATATAGCATTTTTACATGTTAGACACTGTCTTGGTAATTGACATATATTAGCACATTTAAGTGTTATCCTGTGAGGAGGGTACTATTATTGCCCCTATTTGAGAGATGTGGATACTGAGGCATAATGCTTAAGTAACTTGTTTAAGCTTTCACAGTTAGGAGGTGGCACAGTCAAGATTCAAACCCAGGCCCTCTGGCTCCAGGGTCTATGCTCTTAACTACTATATAAGTGTGCAGTGAGATTAGTATCCTTATTCACTGCTGGTGGCACTGTTTATTTGTTCAACCTCAAAAAGTGAAACATAGAGGCACCATATGACCCAGTAATTCCACTCCTACGTTTATACCCAAGAACTGAACACATATGTACAAACACATACACACGATGTTCATAGCAGCATTACTCATAACAACAACAAGTGGGAATAATATCAATGTCCATCAATTTTGAATGGATAAACAAAATGTGGTTTTTATTTTTTATTTGTATTTTTAACCATACATTTGAATATTATTCAGCCATAGAAAGGAATGAAGTACTGATATATGCCACAACTTGGATGATCCCTGAAAACCTTATGCTATGTGGAATAAGCCAGACGCAAAAGACCAACATACTGTATGACTCCATTTACATGAAATCTAGAATAGGCAAATCTGTTGAGAAAGAAGGCAGATTAGGGTTTGCCAGGGGCTGGGGGAAGTGGGAGAGTGTACAAAGCTCACTGATGTTCTGCTGGTTCAAATTGTGCCCGAGCTCCAAGCACACTCCATGATTGAAGGGTTACGTTAAAATTTAGACTGTGTTCCCAGCAGCATGGGGAACAATTCCAGAATAGCTTAATATTGAAGAGCTTCTAGCCTCAGCCCACACTGCCCAACTACTTGCCCTCCTTCACAGACTGAGGTTCTTGGCTAAACCTAGTTCTCAGATTAATGGAGAAATTCACACTCCTTGTGAAATCGTCTCTGTTAAAAGGAAATACTACTATGCATATCTTGAATTTTCAAAAATTTTGTTTTTCATGTACAAGGAAATACTGAATAATTTTACTGTCCTGGGGGAGACTGATTGATTTTACATCACTACATCAATTCTAACATATTTATACTACTTAACCCAATATTTAAAATCAACATATTAAAAAGTTATATATATGAAATTGGTCATCACAGTGTTATTGACAATAGCAAAAAAAAAAAAAAATCCAACAGTGAAAACTGTATGCATACTTGCAGAAAATCATACACCTTTTAAAAATGGACATATGAATGCTATGTAACAACATGAAAATCATTATGCTATAATGCAAAATGATTAAAAGCACCTATTTATGTGTGTAAAAACATACACACATACATTCACAAATTCATACAGTTAGAAATAATGCACATACCCCTTAAAGTTATATGTCATTTGATACTGAAATAATTTCTTTTAATCCTCTTACCCCACATTCTATAAAGTATGTTCAAAATCTATACCTAGATTTCTCACAATTCCCAAGGTATATATTCTCATGGTCACTTTGTTCACTTATATTTTAAAACTGTGAATGATATCATACATACAAGAATATAATGTAAGTATACAGTTTAAATGGTCAGTGCTGAGAGCATCAGGGCAAGCCTAGAAGGTTGGTTTTTCTTCAGTGTTGGTTGTGATCTCCCCTCTTTCATTCATGATTTTATTTATTTGGGTCCTTTCTCTTTTCTTTTTGATAAGTCTGGCCGGGGGTTTATCAATCTTAATAATTCTTTCAAAGAACCAGCTCCTAGATTTGTTGATCTGTTCTACTGTTCTTTTGGTTTCTATTACATTGATTTCTGCTCTGATCTTTATTATTTCTCTTCTCCTGCTAGATTTAGGCTTTATTTGCTGCTCTTTCTCCAGTTTCTTTAGGTGTAGGGTTAGGTTGTGTATTTGAGACCTTTCTTGTTTCTTGAGAAAGTACTGCTATGTACATCAAGATAAAAGGCTTTTGCACAGCAAAGGAAACAGTCAACAAAACCAAAAGACAACCGACAGAATGGGAGAAGATATTTGTAAATGACATATCAGATAAAGGGCTAGTATCCAAAATCTATAAAGAACTTATCAAACTCAACTCCCAAAGAATAATCCAATCAAGAAATGGTCAGAAGACATAAACAGACATTTCTCCAGAGAAGACATCCAAATGGCCAACAGACACATGAAAAAGTGTTCAATATCACTCAGCATCAGGGAAATCCTAATCAAAACCTCAATGAGATACCACCTCACACCAGTCAGAATGGCTAAAATTAACAAGTCAGGAAACAACAGATGTTGGCAAGGATGCAGAGAAAGGGGAACACTCCTACACTGTTGGTGGGAATGCAAGCTGGTGCAGCCACTCTGGAAAACAGTATGGAGGTTCCTCAAGAAGCTGAAAATAGAGCTACCCTATGTCCCAGCAATTGCAGTACTGGGTATTTACCCCAAAGATACAAATGTAGGGATCCGAAGGGGTACGTGCACCCCGATGTTTATAGCAGCAATGTCCACAATAACCAAAATGTGAAGAGAGCCAAGATGTCCATCAAAAGATGAATGGATAAAGAAGATGTGATATATATATATATACACACACACACACATACATACATATATCAATATATACATATCGATATACACACACATGCACACACACACAATGGAATATTACACAGCCATCAAAAATGAAATTTTGCCACTTGCACCAAAATGGATGGAACTAGAGGGTATTATGCTAAGTGAAATAAGTCAATCAGGGAAAGACAATTACCATATCATCTCACTCATATGTGGAATTTAAGAAACAAAACAGAAGATCATGGGGCAGAGGAGAAAAAAATGAAACAAGACGAAACCAGAGAGGGAGACAAACCATAAGAGACTCTTAATCTCAGGAAACAAACTGAGGGTTGCTGGAGTGGAGGGGGGTGGGAGGATGGGGTGGCTGGGTGATGGACACTGGGGAGGGTATGTGTTGTGGTGAGCACTGTGTGCTGTGTAAGACAGATGAATCACAGACCTGTACCCTGAAACAAATAATACACAATATGTTAATAATAAAAAATAAAAAGAATCAATAATGGACAGTAAATTAGTGGATTAAAGAATAAGAGACAGGAAATTGCATTTTTATAGTATTTCTCCGTAAGAATTTTATTAATGCCAAAGAGAAAAATAGTAATTTTACACTGGAAAAGCACAAAAGACACTGTCTTAATCAAGTCATTAATGTAAACATCACCTGTAATAAGACACATCTTCATTGTGTACCTCCTGATATGAAGCATTGAGAAGGGCATCGATTACTTTCAGGGTAGTTTAGTAAAAAGTACATAACTTTAATCATGAAGAAATAACAGACTAACCAAAACCAAGGGACATTCCACAAAATAACTGGCTAATACTCAACAGTGTCAAGGTAATGAAAAACAAAGAAAGACTGAGGAACTGTTACAAATTGGAAAAGACTAAGAAAACATGGCAAATAAATGAACTCTGGGATCCCAGATTGAAACCTGGAACCAGGAAAAGAATGCTAGTGGGTAATTCCAATAGATTATTTGATTGTATTCAGTCAGTGTAGATTCAATTGTTTCAATAATTATACTATGTAAAATATTTTCTGTAAGTCTAAAATTATTTCAAAATGAAAAGTTAATAAAAAAAGTTAAAAAAAAAGACCCTCTTTCCAACTCTCCCCCTGCCCCTCCCCATCCACATGTTCTCTCCATCTCTCTCTCTCCCAAATAAATAATCTTTAAACTGTGTTTAGATTCAACCAGAAAAAAAAGTCCACCTTCAACATTAAACCTATTTTGCAAATAGAAAAGCCATTAAAATGTTTATAACTCTGAAAACGCAACAAAGTGGGTTTAGAGGGAACATACCTTAACATAATAATGGCCATATATTAAAAACCCACGGCTAACATCACACTCAGTGGTGAAAAACTGAGAACTTTTCCTCTAAGATCAGGAATAAGACTAGGATGCACACTCTTTCCACTTTTATTCACACAATACTGGAAGTCCTAGCCATAACAATCAGACAAGAAAAAGAAATAAAAAGCTTCCAAATTAGTAAGGAAGAAGATAAACTGTCACTATTTGCAGATGATACGATACTGTACATAGAAAGCCCTAAAGACTCCACAAAAAACTACTAGAACTACTAAATTCAGTAAAGTTGAAGGATACAAAGTTAACATACAGAAATCAGTGGCATTTTTATACATTAATAAGTAGCAAAAAGAGAAATTAAGGAAACAATTCCATTTATAATTGTACCAAAAAGAATAAAATAGCTAGTAATAAACTTAACCAAGGGGGTGAAAGACCTGCACTCTGAAAACTATAAATCACTGATGAAAGAAACTGAAGACAACACAAACAAATGGAAATATATTCCATGCTCATGGATTAGAAGAATTAATATTGTTAAAATGTCCATACTACCCAAAGCATTCTACAAATTCAATATAATCTCTATCAAAATACCCAGAGTGTTTTATACAGAACTAGAAGAAATGAATACTAAGATTTATATGGAACCACAAAAGAAAAGAACTTGAAATGAGAAAGCAGAACAAAGCTGGAGGTATTACGATCCCAGTTTTCAAGATATACTTCAGAACTGTAGTATAAGTAGTAACAGTATGGAGCTGCATAAGAATCGATGCATAGATCAGTGGGACAGGCTAGAGAGCCCAGAAATACACCCACATTTGTAAGGGCAATTAATCTACAACAAAGGAGGCAAGAATATACAATGGGGAAATGAAAGTCTCTTCAATAAATGGTGCTGGGAAACTGGACAGCAACATGCAAAAGAATGAAACTGAGCCACTTTCTTACACCACACACAAACTCAAAATGGATTATAGGCCTAAATGTGACGTGAAACAATAAAACTCCTAGAACAAAACATAGGCAGTGATTTCTTTGACATTAGCCTTAACAACATTTTCCTACATATGTCTCCTCAGGCAGGGGAAACAAAAGCAAACATAAACTATTGGGACTACACCAAAATAAAAAGCTTTTGCACAGCAAGGGAAACCATCAGCAAAATAAAAAGGCAACCTATAAAATGGGAGAAGATATTTGCAAATGATACATTTAATAAGGGATTAATATCCAAAATATATAAAGAACTTATAAAACTTAACTCCAAAAAAATAAACAATCCGATTAAAAAATGGGCAAATGACCTGAATAGACATTTTCCCAAAGCAGACATACAGAATGCCAGACACATGAAAAGACACTCAACATCACTAATCATCAAGGGAATGCAAATCAAAACCACAATGAGATATCACCTTACGCCTGTAAGAATGGCTAGAATCAAAAAGACAAGAAATAACAAGTATTTGCAAGAATGTGGAGAAAAAGGAACTCTCGTGCACTGTTGGTGGGAATGCAAACTGCTACAGCCACTGTGGGAAACAGTATGGAGTTTCCTCAGGAAGTTAAAATTAGAATTACCATATGATCCAGTAATTACACTACTGGGTATGTACCCAAAGAAAATGAAAACACTCGTTCAAAAAGATATATGTATCCTATCTTTATTGCAGCATTATTTACACTAGCCAACATATGAAAGCAACCCAAGCATCCATCAATAGATGAATGGATAAAGAGGTGATATATATGTATGTGTATGCACACACACACACTGGAATATTACTCATCCATAAAAAAGAATGAAATCTTGCCATTAGTTTTTTTTTTTAAGATTTTTTTTTTTTTTATGTATTCATTTGACAGAGACACAAAGAGAGAGAGAGCATGAGCTGAGGAGAGGGGAAGAGGCAGAGGGAGAAGCAGGCTCTCCACTGAGCCAGGAGCCCGATGTGGGGCTCGATCCCAGGACCCCAGGATCATGACCTGAGCTAAAGGCAGACGCTGAACCATCTGAGCCACCCAGGCGCCCCGAAATCTTGCCATTTGTAACCATGGGTGGATATAGAGGGTGTTATGCTAAGTGAAATAAGTCAGACAGAGAAAGACAAATATCATATGATTTCACTTATATGTGGAATCCAAAAAACAAAACAAATGAATAAACAAACAAAAGCAAAAACAGACCCATAAATACAGAGAAGAAACCGACGGTTGCCAGATGGGAGGGGGGTAAGGAGATGGGCAAAATGGGCGAAGGGGAGCGGGAGGTACAGGCTTCCAGCGATGGAATGAGTAAGTCGCGGGGACGAACGGCACGGCGAGGGGACGCGGTCACTGGTACTGCAGTCAGGGGTGTGGTGACGACGGCAGCTACACGCGCGGTGAGCACAGCATCACGCACAGACTTGTCAAATCCCTATGTGGTACACTGGACACTAATGTAACGTGTGTCAACTATGCTTTAGTTTTTAAAAAATGTTTGCCACGCGGATTATGTTTGAGTGACAACCCCTCACGAGACACATTCTCTTCTGGAAAACAGATCCAACAGCGGTGGATGACACCATTTCTGGAGAGTAACAGTGAGATGGCTCGTTAAACCTGCAGCGGCTCGGCTCGCTGTGGGAGCATGGATCTCCCCACATACGTGGGTAACTCAGGGACCTCGCTGAGGGCTTTACGTGAGATTTTCATTCTGCTTCCTCTTCGTCCCCTCAAAACCTGCCAGCTGGGCTGCTGTTGGTTTGAATTTGCCTCTGCAGCGCCGGCGCCCGGCGGGAAAGCACACACCAGGCTCAGTCAGGCGAGCGGCCCCTTTAAGGAAGCCAGCGCTGCGCCGATTGGCCGAGCTTCGGAGTCATTGTCAAGGCCGTCCAATCCCGAGGCTCTGCAGGGCGAGTCCCGGTCCAGTCTCGGTCCAGTCTCGGTCAAGGGGCCCCCCGGGACCTGCAGGCCTTTGCAGTGAGGACGCTCTCTCCGCACCATCGCCGCCCCCTGCCCAGTGAGTGAGCGCCGGCCGGACGGCCCACGGGCCGAAAGCTGGAGGGGTGGGGGGCCGGGCCGCGCTGCCCGCGAGGGCTCCAAGGCCCCGCGCTTGCCGGGCCGCGCTGCGCCCGCTCCTCGGGAGCACCCCAGTTGGCTCCCCTCCGGTCCCCAGTGCTGACCGGCATCTCCAACCTCGCTTCCGAAGAGCCGGTTCTCCTCGCAAGGACTCCTGGCCCCTCCCGTATCGATGTAACCGAGTTGGGGAAAGTAGGCAGGGCATTATTAACGGAAATAAGCACAAGACTGCAGGAAATACCCGAGTTACAACAGTTGGGTCTACACTAGGGAAAACCTCCCGTAAGCCTTGGGTTGGTTCTGGGCTGAAATACGCAGGGGAAGTGGCCCAGTTTGAATGGAACGTAAAAAAGACCAGAAACCGATTTTAATTATGCCACCAGTCATAAATGTAGGTAACGTGTCATTTGATCAGGAAATGAATCAGCACCGACATTTGGATGACATAACATGAACTTATCTCCCACTCTCTCTTTTTCAATAAGTAAAATCAAATCCTAGTTCCCAGGGGTGACTGGAGGAAGGCTGCCTCAGCCACTGCACTCCCAGAAATACCCCTTCCCATTGTAAACTACAGCACAGTTGAAAGGGGCTGGAGCATTAAAGAGCCCTTTCTAAGGTCTCAGGAGTAATTAAAGGAAAAATGAAGGCAGAAGGGACCAAATCAGCATTCTCAGTAGGGAGATATGTGTCACCAGTGATAAAATGTTGGAGTTTTTGAAAGACTTACCTTATTCGAGTAAATTCAAAATTATCCCTATTGCAAGATCATTCTTGCTTGATTTCGGAGAGAGAAAGCAGAGAGTATTCTGGGCATCCTAAGGAACCTCCTAGACTTTGGAAAACGGCTTTGTTAGGGTGGGGAAGGAGAGGGAAGTTGACAATACTGAACTCCAAGGCATAGTTCACAAGGTGTTGTACACTCATTTTCAGGTGTGGTTTCCGTTGAACATGGAGAAGTTCTTCATCCTGCTTGGATTCTACCTTTAGCCCTTGGGAGCATTCTCTAACACATCCAAACTACCATCCAGACCCAAGAAACCGAGGTCCACAACAGGTAAGCCTACATCCTAACCTTCCTCTCTTTCCTAGATGGCTGACATGAGGACTATCTCTTCACTTCAGGAGAGGTCCCACCCCCTTATAAACAGGGGCACTGTACGAGACACAATTCTGTGATATATGGTGTGTGTGTGTGTGTGTGTGTGTGTGTGTGTGTGTGTGTATAGGAATGGGATTAGAAGACAGTTGTTTTCTTTATAAATGTTTGCAGCATATGGAAAAATTCAGTCACCTACTCCTATGTACAGAAAAAAAATAAGGAATGGCAAGTGACCTGAGCTAGGTTTCTCTTGTACCAATCATGCAAACATTTATGGGCAAAAGACATTAGGGGAATACCAAGATGGAAAACATATTGCTCCCTCCTTCAAGCAAGTTCTGGTCTGCTGTTGCAGACAGCTGACTTGGGGCTGTCGAAGTCTCCAGAAAGGAGAGAATTTCTGTAGGTCTCCATATCCTCACGGGGTGGCCTCTAACTCTCTGGACAGAGGATAGAGTGGGGCAGTGGCAGAGGGGGAAGGAAACCTCATGACCTGCCTCTTCTCTACAGTTCATCTTCCTATGTCCAGCATTGAGGCTGACTCTGGCTCAGAGGTCCCTATAATTCAAGGATGCATCTTTGGCCAGAATATAGGGAAGCCACTAAAGGCTGGCTTGCAGTTCCCACTCACCTGGAGCCAAACTAGCAAGGATAGCCCATTCTACCTACCTAGTGTGAAATGCCCTCCCTCCCCCCACATCTTCTCCCCAGTTAGTCAGAACCTACTACTTCCTGATAAGGATATGGAAAATAGTAGCTCTGCTGGGTTTCTCACAGAAGAGTGTGAATCTGGGTAGAAAGCATTGAGACTGACCACTCTGACCCAAGGTTCACCACCCTTCTCAGTAGCCTACCAAAGAGAATCATCAATATTATTGAAAATAGAGCAGTTGTAACTTCCCTGAGTTTTGCAGTTTCTGAAAGTAAAATTAATAACTAACTGAAGGCCTTCTGTATCTACCCAATTGGATTAAGAACAGAAAATTGAAATTTGGGCCCCCTAGAAGTGATGGCCCACTTAAGAACTTCTTAAGATAACTAAGATAGGCAATGCCATGTATTCATTTAAAAATTGCTCTTCCCAGGACATTTAAGTATTATTTTGTTCTTCCCCTCTTGAGAACTTGAGTAGTAGCCTGAAGAGAACAAAGGTGAAGCCAGCAGAGGATGACCAAGGGATATCAGCAGTGAGTGACATAATAAGTGGTACTGTAGGAGAGAGGCAGGGATTACAGGAAAAGTATTGACATAGTGACCTTGAGACACCTAAAACTTCCTAAAACACAATGCAAGGAGCAGAGAGAAATCTGTCCTCAAGGTGTACAATGCATCTTCTGAATCACCCCTTCTCAGAAGCAAAGTTTCTGTCATCCAACTGTACAGAAGGTAAGAGGATGGATGGTATCTACCCTGTCCCTCACAGAAAAGAGAGTGGTCTGTTTGTTTGTAAGTATTCAGTTCTTCAAGATTTACAGTGGGAAGAAAAATCAGGAAACATGGAGAGCAAGAGAAGATTTTGGAAGTCATCTAAGTCCCCTGGTCTTAGGTGAATAAATGTTGGGCAGGCTGGTTAAGTTTGCTGAGGATCAGACAGCTAGTTAGAAGTAAGGACTATAATCTACACCATGTTCCCAGGAAATTTGTCTTTTTTTTTTTTACATTGTTATAAGCCTATGGTAGCCAAAGCAGAACATATGAGGATATATGTAGAATACATTGTTTTAAGCCTCTTTGCTTTTTCACATTTTAGGTCAAGATGGGGTTTATATTCTCAAAATCTATGAGTGAAAACATGAAAAACCAACAGGAGTTTATGCTTATGAATGCTCGACTCCAGGTACATTTTCAAATAATTAAGCTTTTATGTTGTCACAGTGGTTAAAGTTTCTACAACATTTACTCCAGCAGTACTGTTCTCTTTGACCCCCAAAGGTAAAATGTTCTTGGGGCTCCATCCTCAGAATCAAGATGAAATGCATTATTAATTATCGGGTGAATGGGTGTGTTTAGATCTCCAATCCAGATACTTGTGTAAAAATTTCCATACTGAACTAAGATATAACTGCTTAGAGAGTAGGGTAGGTAGAATGATGCCCCTCCCCTCACCAAGTATCTGCATCCTAATCCCCTGTGAATAGTTGCCTTACATAGAAAAAGGGACCTTGCAATGTGATTAAGTTAAGGAGTTTGTGATAGGGAAGGTCCTGGGTTATCCTGGATTATCTGTATGGGCTCAATGTAATCACAAAGGTCTCCTTATAAGGGATAGAGGGAGGCAAGAGGGTCAAAGTCAGAGCTAAAAGAGAGATTTGAAGATGCTACACTGCTGGCTTTGAAGACAGAGTGAAGGGCAAAGGAATTCAGGTAGCCTCTAGAAGCTGGAAAAGGAAAGGATATGGATTCTCTCCTAGAGCTCAGAGGGAACACAGTCCCACCAGCCCACTTCGGATTTCTGACTCCAGAAATATAAGATAATAAATTTATGTTGTTTTAAGCTACTGAAGTCGGTAATTTGTTATAGCAACAATAGGAAATTAATATACAGTGTGAAAACTTGACACTAGATTTATACATAGGCTGGATAGAAAAGATCAAAGCAAAGTAGAACATTGTCTGATTGCCTAATATAGGTTGTCAAAAAGGATTTTAAAGTGTTGGATGTCATAATCAAGTGTTAAAAGTTTGACTAAAATTACTTTCCTAAGATTTCAAACGAAGATCTCTTGGCCTTTGGGGTTCATTGTGGCCCTGGGAGTAGAAGATCCTACGGTGAGGCAATATGTCGAGTGGTTAAAAGCAAGGACTAAAGCCAGACCAACTAGGTTTGAATCCCATCTCTACCCCTAACAGTATGATGTGTGCCTCAGTCTCCTGGTCTGTCAACTGGAGTGACAGTATCCCCTTCAGAGGGTTGTTTTGAGGAGTAATAATGGTAGTGTATAGAGAGTATACAGAACAATGCCTCAAGTCTTAGAACAGTGTCTTTCACTTTAAAAGTATTAGTTGTTGCTACTGTTATTACTGCTATTAAGAGTGTCTTGTGCAGGCTAAAGATTTCTTTTAGGAGAATGGAACAATTTAAAGAATGGAAACTGAACTGTTGTAACAGAGTAGAGTGACCGAGGGGAGACCAAACATTAGGCATGCACACCAGCCAAGAATGTCATATACCCAGAGAGTCCTTGTCCAAGACCTCTGGAAAATACATTTTACGTCAGTGAAGTCAGGATATGTTGAAGGTCTGGGATTTTATCCCACTTGCAAGCTAGCGAATTAGCCTGTTACTATTTCATGGACGCTGGCAGAATACAGGAGACACTTCGTCGTCAGAGACAAAGGACTTCATTACTCATAGCACAGTAAGCAACATGATCATGAGGTTGGCATGAGTATCCCCATGCCCCTCAAGTCTCACAGAGGTGACAAAGATGGACTTAAATGGGTGCTGTGCATTCCGTGGGTTTATGGCACATTTGAGGAACACTGGGCTTGGGGAATCTACTGCTTTTATAGTGATCAGCGAGCCAGAAGAGTTGGGGGAGGACTTGACCTTATTCCTCAAGGTCGTTCGCTGTAAACACAACCCAGAGAAATGGCCTGAATAAAGGGCAGTCTGGGCCTTGTATTCTTGGCCTACTCAGCAAGAATGTGTGGGGACATTCAGGGCCCATGGACAGTTGCCCCTCCCAACAACCTGCCCCTCAGCCCAGCTGACCAGAGTTTTGAGAACAGCCTTGACTTCTGCCCAGTGATCCCAGTGATCACCATAGCTAGTGCTGAGTTCAAACCAGCAGGAACACTATCAGCACGATCAGTTTTCAGCTTAGCTGAACCAGAGGTAAACCAGGCCCATGCATTTAGGAAAATCTCTGTGAATCCAAGGGCCCTATTAAACCAGTAGCTCTACTTCATGTGGCAGAGTAGAAGATGAAGATTTTCCCAAAGGGGTAGCTACTACTTCTTTAGGCAAAACTGAGATGACAGTAGGGCCAGGCCAGTCATAGCCTCAAATACATTTTTATTTGACCAGCAAATAGGCCCTTTCCTTGTAATTGTCATGTCCTAGTTGACCCACCCCAAAATGGGGAGGAAGCCTGAGAGTCACAAGCCTCCATGGGTCAGATACTCATTTTTAAGAGCTTAGTAGTAGTCAATAGCTGCCTCCCCTTTTTGAAAGGAGTATTTTATGGGTTGAACTGTGTGTCCTCTCCACAATTCATATGTTCAAGTTCTAACCCCTACTACCTCAGAATGTGATGTATTTGGAGAAAGAGTCTTTACAGAATCAATCAAGTTAAAATGAAGTCATTAGGATCCAATATATGACTGCTGTCCTCATAAAATGGGGAAATTTGGACACAGAGGCATGTCGACAGAGAGAATGCCTTGTTACTATGAGGTCAGCTATTTATGAGCCAAGGAGAGAGATGTGGAACAGATGCTAACACATAGCCCTGGAAAGGAACCAACCCTACTGACACCTTAATTTTGGTCTTCTAGCCTCTGGAACGGAGACAATAAATTTCTGTTGTTAAGCCACCTGATTTGTGGTGTACTTTGTTACAGCAGTCCCAGGAAACTAATACAGGAGGTATCTGGTGCCTGTGTTTGCAGGTGGTGATAATATATAGGCAATGGCCTCTCTGGAGATTGGCTGTGATTTTCTCTTTTTCTCCTTGGGATTCTATATTGTTTGTTTTTTTAAAGATTTTATTTATTTATTTGACAGAGAGAGGCACAGTGAGAGAAGGAACACAAGCAGGGGGAGTGGGAGAGGGAGAAGCAGGCTTCCCGCCGAGCAGGGAGCCCGATGCAGGACTCGATCCCAGGACCCTGGGATCATGACCCGAGCCGAAGGCAGACGCTTAACGACTGAGCCACCCAGGCGCCCCTATATTGTTTTTAATAGATCACCTGGAAGGGGTCAGGGAATCCAATGAGAGAGTGTCTCCTTATCACTATGAGTATTTACAAAATAAGCAAGTAACACATCAATTTCATTATACATTTATATGCAGGGGACATAACTGCAGTACCCTGAGTCAGCTCAAGAATCACTTTCATTTCCCTTCCTTACTGCAAATGTTGCTCAAGCTCTTATCGGCTGAATTGCAGTGCTTTTTTTTTCCTCTATGGGAACACAGACCAAAGAATTTAACACAGGGGTAAATAGTCGTCGTCGTAAGGGTTATCTTCGTAGTTAAGGAGACTCTACTGTCTCATAGCTGGGGGACACTGGGGAGTGACAAGGACAGCTTTTGCCCTTTGGCTCCTCATTCCAAATTGGTGCTGCTTCCTCCCCTGCACGCCCCTGGCTTCCGGACGGCACTGGTGTTCAGGGCTACCATTCTTTTAGCCTCTACTGGTGTCATTGCTCTGCCCTGCACCCTCAGCTCTTTGGGCCATCCTGGTGCCGAGCTCACCCTCCCCACATGGGACCAAGTGTACTTGGGCACCTGTAGCCAACAGAGCCATAAACGTTTGAGTTCCTCCCCTCTCCTCTCTGAAGTTCCTCAGCACACCCAACCTTCCTCCCTAAAGCAGCTGAAGTTGAAGGGAGAGGTAGAGGGAGAGAGTAGCTGAGTGCCAGTAAGCAAGGCTTTGCAGTTACTCTCCATTTCAAGGGGCCTTCCTTCAGCCACAGCCACATTGTCTGCCTTCTGGCTGGGCTCTAGGACTTGCTGCTGCATCTTCTCAATAGCATCCTTTCCCGCTGCACCCCATAGGACAACATGCCGTAATCACAGCACCACCTGGGCAGCTTCTTTGGATTCTACCTCTTGTCGCTCAGCCCCATTTAACACACTGGACAGTGAGAGACCTTGCTCTACATTCCCACTCTTACCACCACCTGGGTTAGACTATTTTCTACCAGATCTCAGAGAGTCTTTTCATATCCAATAACCCAACCAATGAGGGCCCGTGCTTTCTCTTTCAGAACGCCATGTCTCTATCAGTATCTCTTCCTCGTCACTCAAACTGACAGGCTCTGTGAAGGGTCTGGGACTTTAGCCAACTCGCAAGTTAACAATGTAGTCCGCCACTGCTTCACACATACTGGCAGAAGACGTGTTACAGTGCAGCAAGCAGCATGAGTATGTTCATTTTAAGCATGAGAGGCTTTGTAATGTATCCCACGTCTCATGGAGGGCACGGAGGTAGACTTAATTGGATGCTGAGGTGGATACAGTGGGTTTGTGATATACCTGAGAAACAGAAAGCTGTAGAATATA
The DNA here is from genome assembly GCF_002201575.2 of Neomonachus schauinslandi. NCBI lineage: Eukaryota > Metazoa > Chordata > Mammalia > Carnivora > Phocidae > Neomonachus > Neomonachus schauinslandi. The sequence continues at coordinate 6,228,958 of NC_058415.1, forward strand.
CTACTTTTACCATGAGTGGTCAGCAAGGCTGCTCTTAGGTAAGACATGTTACTTCATCTCTCAGGGTTCCTTACTGCAAACACAACCCAGAGAAATGGCCCATGTAAACAGCAGTCAGAGCCTGTATCCTTGGCCTACCCAGTAAAAAGTACAGGAATGCTCATGGCCCATGCAGATTGATTCTCCCAACATGTGTTTGGTTAAGAAGGTTGGTTTTTCCTTGTTCATCAGGATATACTTTATTATTTATCTTCTAATTTTAAGGAAAGATGACAAAGAGAATATATAGATCAACATGGCTGAAGCAACTTTCCAACCCTAAAGCTATTTAAGTTCTGATACTAACTAGGACAGCCTAGAGAGAAACATAATCTGTAGAAATTTTGGAAGATCAGGTGGGTCCTCAAATGTTCCCCGGTTAAAAGAATTAAACTTCTAACATCATTCCTAGGGTTTAGAGCTATTCTTTTATTGAAAAAAAAAAGTATCACAAAACATTTGATATATACTAGAGAATATATTTATAATATAAATTATGAGGTATAATAAAATGAACACCAATGATCACAATACCCCTGAAGCTACCCATAGGTAGGTTCCATCCTACATGTTGAATGAACCCAAACAGCTAAAGCTGGCCTGGAATTGACCTCATATCCCAGAGCCCCTGGGACTGAGAAGGACTCAGCAAAAGTAAGGAATGAGCCACTGGAGTAGAAGATTACATGTCTTTGCAAGTTCTTTAAAAGATTTTTTTTTAATCCCAGTTGAAACACCATATGTACTAATGCCTTTAGCTCGTGATAGTATGTCTTTTGGCTCTTTTCCTATTTAAGGGCATCTCAGTAAAAAGGGTAAATAGAAGAAATAAAGCAAAACTTTTATCAAAAGCCTAATGACCAGAATCCTTTTCCCAGTGGCTTTTTCTTAGTTCTACTCTCTCTTTCTCTCTCTCTCTTTTTTTTTTTTTGGTAAAAAAAGATAAATCATAACTCAATAATCCCATATTATTGGGTTGTTTTTTTTTTCCTTCAGGGAAAAGGACCAGAATTAGAGATTCAGCTACATCTCATACCAGTGTCCAGGTTCCTAACTGGCTGTACATTCTATTCACCTGGGGGCCTTGGGATGTTTTGTCCCATTCAGACCAGTTAGATCTCTTCATGGCCAGACATGTTATTATTGCTCTAAGCTCTCTAAGGGACTGTAATGCACAGCCTAGCTTGAGATCTCTGCCTTTTCTTTTCCTATGATGCTACATAATTATAATTAATGATTGGCAGGGATTTAACGTAATGCATATTGAAGATGGAACCAAATAAGTTTTCAATTTAAGTAAGTTAATCATGAAATTAAATCAGTCACTGGAGTCTGATTAATAAAAGTTTACAAAAGGCTTCAAATCAGAAATTTGTCTTTATGAACAACTTTGGTTCAAGTTGGGCTGGAGGGGATTACACTACTAGTTATAATGATGTTTCAGATCATCAGCAAACTTCAGTTTCCCATTGCTTTGTTTAGCCTCTGTTACTGAGGACGGTAGATGGATGGCTATACTCAGTAAACTAAGCATCACTCAGATAAAAATGAATACTTCCTTAAAATGCCATCAGATGGCATACCTAAACTAATCGTATATCACCTGAACGGCCAGTAAAGCATTTTGATGTTAAACAATAGGATGGAAACTGGAAATGGAAAGCAGAAAGAATGAAGGAAGATCCCTCAGGTCCATGCTGTGCTCTAGTACGATATAGGGAAAGCAGATATGGTCCATGTAAAGATGAGTCAGGTAGCTTATTCACTGTTTACTGTGTATGGGCAACAACTGAAGATTTAAAAAATACATGAAAGCCATCCTTTGACCTGTATGTCTATTGTTAGAGTTTAGTGTTAAGGAAATGAGGTATAGTTATAAACCAAAAAAATAGAGTTATTTAATATATACAAAATAATGTGCTATATGCTAAGCAGGACTCAGAAATGTATAAGGTACAGGCTCTGTATTCAAGGAACTTCTCATTTAGTTTGATGGGAAGAGGATGAGTTATGCTGCAATATCCAGGTGTTTGTACGTATAGATATATGGTAGGCAGAACACTGGCCCTAAAGATGTCCACACCCTAATCTTGGAACTTGTGAATATGTAACCTAATGTGGCAAAATGGACCTTGCAGATGTGATTAAGGGAGCAGAACTTGAGATGGGAAAATTATCCTTGATTATTCATGTGGACCCAATCTAAATAGAAATTCTTAAAAGTGTAAAGGTAAAGACAAAAAAGAGAGATATAAATACCATATGATTTCACTCATATGTGTAATTTAAGAAACAAAACAAATGAGCAAAGAAAAAAAAAAGAGAAACAACAACAACAACAACAAAAAAAGGCTCTTAACTATAGAGAACAAACTGAGTGTTACCAGAGGGCAGGTGGTGGGGATGGGTGAATTAGGTGAAAGGAATTAAGATACACTTAGAAGTTATTTGCTGTTTTAATGTATAGAATAATGAGCACTGAGTAATGTATAGAATGAGCACTGAGTAATGTATAGAATTGTTGAATCACTATATTGTACACCTGAAACTAATATAACACTGTATGTTAAGTATACTAGAGTTAAAGAAAATCATTTTTTAAGTAGGCTGCATGCCCAGTGTGGAGCCCAACGCAGGGCTTGAACTCACGACCCTGAGATGGAGACCTGAGCTGAGATCAAGAGTTGACCACTTGACTGAGCCACCCAGGTGCCCCTGGAGTTAATTTTTTTTTTTCAAGAGAGAGGGGCGCCTGGGTGGCTCAGTTGGTTAAGGGGCTGACTCTTGGTTTCTGCTCAGGTCATGATCTCAGGGTCCTGGGGTCAAGCCCTGTGTCAGGCTCCATGCTCAGTGGGGAGTCTGCTTGAGCATTTTCTCTTCGTTCTCTCTCTCCCTCTGCCCCTCCCCCCACTTGCACCTCTCTCTAAAAAATAAACGAAATAAATCTTTTAAAAAGAGAGAGAGGTGATATTGCTGGCTTTTAAGATGGAGGCAGAGAACCCCCAGCCAAGGAATGCAGGTGACCTCTAAAAACTGGAAAATGCTAGGAAACAGATTCTCCCCTAGACTCTCAGAAAGGAATGCAGCCTTGCAAGACACCTTGATTTCAGACCTGTATCAAACTTCTGATGTCCAGAAGTAGAAGATAGTAATTTGTGTTGTTTTAAGCCACTAAGTTTTGTAGTAATTTGTCTATACAGCAGCATGGGCTGTGATAGGCTTATTTCTACAACATAAAATATAGTGTGTACTCAATACATGCTTTTTCAAATATACAAAAATTAAAACAGCAAATAACTATTATGAGAACTTTTTGAAATTGCTTAAACCTCTATAACTCCCAACAATCTGTCATTCTTATGCCCTCTCATCTGTTTTTTTGAGGTGAAAGCTGTACCAACATCTCGAAATAAGAGGGCTTAATGTTGGGAGTGCCTGGGTGGCTCAGTCTTTAAGCGTCTGCTTTTGGCTCAGGTCATGATCTCAGGGTCCTGGGATCGAGCCCCGCATGGGGCTCCCTGCTCAGCGGGGAGTCTGCTTCTCCCTCTCCCACTCCCCCTGCTTGTGTTCCCTCTCTCGCTGTCTCTCTCTGTCAAATAAATAAAACCTTTAAAAAAAAGAAGAGCTTAACGTTCTGAGGCAAGCAAGAGAGTACAGTGTCTGCTTTGTAGAGTCTTGCCGCAACAAAATGTAAAGCAGGTAGTGAAGAGAGGAGGGAAGCAGCCAACTCTCTCTGTATGTAGAAGGATGAGCAAGTGTGAGTTGGCTCCAGAACAAGAAGTGACCAGGAAGTGCCTTGAATAAAAGAGGCAGCATGTCAACGCAAGTTCACCAACAGCAGGGGAACTTGGATTTACAACAGTCTTCAACTTAACCCTCTGAAACACTTCTGTCCAGTCCCTATCCCTGCTCTTAGCCTCCCTATATCCCTCATTCATAATCATTCTTCTGAGGTTTATTTTTATTGTGGTAAAACACACCTAACATAAAATTCATCATCTTAAAGTATATAATTCAGTGACATTTACAATGTTGTGCAACCATCAATACTATTTAATTCCATAACATTGTCATCAAAAGGACACCCCATGTCCATTAAGCAGTCACTCCCCATCACCCCCAATCCCTGGAAATCATTCATCTGCTTTCTGTCTGTATGGATTTGCCTGTTCTGGACATTTCATATAAATGGAATCATACAATATATTTTTGTGTCTGGTATGAATCAGTATTCATTCCAACTAAATAACATTCCATTGTATATATATACCACATTTTGTTTGTCCATTCATCAGTTTAAGAACATTAAGAGTTCCACTTTTTGGCTATTGTGAATAGTGCTGCTATGATGATTCTTGTTAAGTTTTTGTTTGAACATTTGATTTTCAGTTCTTTTGAGTATATACCTAGGAATGGAATTGCTAGATCATTTAATTTTGTTTAACTTATTGAGGAACCACACAAATGTCTCCCATCGTGGCTTTACCATTTTACATTCTTACCACAATGTATGGGGGTTACTATTTTTCCACATCTTTGCCAATACATGTTATCTTCCTTTTTTAAAAAATTCTACCCATTCTAGTGGGTTTGAAGTTGTTTCTCATTGTGTTTTTTTTTTTTTAAGATTTTATTTATTTGTCAGAGAGAGACAGCGAGAGAGCACACAAGAAGGGGGTGCGGCAGGCAGAGGGAGAAGCAGGCTCCCTGCTGAGTAAGGAGCCTGATGCAGGACTCAATCCCAGAACTCAGGGATCATGACCTGAGCCAAAGGCAGACATTTAACTGAGCCACCCAGGTGTCCCTCATTGTGGTTTTGACCTGAATTTCCCTAATAATTAATATTTTTCACGTATTTGTTGGCTATTTGTGTATCTTCTTTGGAGAAATGTCTATTCTAGTCCTTAGCTCATTTTTAAATTGTGTTGTTTTTATTTTTGTTTTTGAGTTGCAGGAGTTGCTTAGATATGATAGACACTAGATCCTTATCAAACATAAGATTTGCCAATATTTTCTCCCATTCTGTGGGTTGTCTTCTTACACTCTCCTAGTGCTCTTTCACACATACAAGTTTTAAATATTTATGAAGTCCAATTCATTTTTATTTTGTTGCTTGTACTTTTGGTGTCATATCTGAGAAACCATTGCCAAATCCAAGATCATAAAGATTTGCCCCTATGTTTTCTTCTAAAAGTTTTATAGTTTTAGCCTTTATATTTAGGTATTTGATCCATTTTGAGTTAATTTTTATATATGGTGTGAAGTAAAGGTTCAACTTTACTCTTTTGCATGTAGATATCCAGTTATCTCAGCACAAGTTCATTCTTTATGAACATAAGGAAGTTTGACACTGCACAGTAAAGATTAGGGGTCACATACTAAATCTGTAACTGACTCAGATGAAGAATCTGTTCATCAGGATTCAGGCCCTCTGAAAAGAGCATCTTGACCTTTTAGTGGTCCTCAAGTACCTGAAGTTGAAGATGGTGGCAACCTGTTGGTGTCTTTTTCTACTAAAGTTGAAATGGATAGAAATAATTTAACAACATTATGAAGGATTGGGTAAATACAAAGAATACAATATGTTAATTGACTTTTAGAGAGGCTGCTAAAAATGTCCAGCAAATCTCTTTAAATGTGGGGCAAAATATTAATATGTCTGGAATCATTTAGAGGAGTTAATGAAAATACTTATGATTTCCTACATACTGTCCATATTCAGGAATGGTAGGAATGGTAGGAATTGGAAGTGAAATAATAAGGTCATTGGTCCCATAGGCCCTTACTTCTACAAAGGTAAACAAATAACAAAGAAAGGTCAAGCCACCAAGTTGATCTTTTGCTGCCTAGTCCTTCCAGGACCCTTCCTACAATCAATACTCTAAAGGGGACACACTGGTTTTAGGTTTGTTCGCAAACTTCAATGAGACCAATGAATGCCATTATAGACCATCAGAAAGCTTTTCTTTTTCTTTTCCTCCCTCAACAAGACAGGGATGTTCACTGTCACCACTTTTATTTAACATAGTACTGGAAATCATAGCCATAGCAGATAGACAACATAAATAAAAGGCATCCAAATCTGCAAGGAAGAAGTAAAATTTTCACTATTTGCAGATGACATGATACTCTACATAGAAAACCCAAAAGACTCCACCAAAACTGCTAGAACTGATGAACAACTTCAGTAAAGTCGCAGGATACAAAATCAACAGAGAGAAATCTGTTGCATTTCTATACACCAATAATTTATTGAAGCAGCAGAAAGAAAAATCAAGGAATCGATCCCATTTACAACTTCACCAAAAACAATAAGATACCTAGGAATAAACATTACCAAAGAAAGACCTGTACTCTGAAAACTATAAAATACTGATGAAAGAAATTAAAGATGACACAAAGAAATGGAAAAACATTTCATGCTCATGGATTGGAAGAACAAATATTGTTTAAAATGTCTGTACTCCCCAAAGCAATTCACACATTTAATGCAATCCCTATCAAAATACCAAAAGCATTTTTCACAGAGCTAGAATATGCAATCCTAAAATTTGAAAGAAAAAAAAAAAAGTCCATCTTTACCCGTCCCCTCCCAGTGATTTGAGATTTCACCTTCACTAAGCTACTGTATATACTCAACACTGTTTCTGGACATGCTATTCCAGTGGCCAATTTGTCTATTCATGTACCAGTACCTCACTATTGTAATTTTAGATGCTTTATAGTACATTTTAATGCCTGCTTAAGCTAATATATCTTTGTGGTTTATTTTTTCAATGTTGTTACATATTTGCATTTTCATAAAAAGTTTAGTATCAACTTGTCCAACTCTATAAAATAGTTTGTTTATTTTTTAAAATTAGCACTGCATGCATTTATAAATTTACTTAGGAAGAACTGCTGAGTCATTCTACCCAAGAACAGAGTATGTTTTCCCCCCTTATTAGAGTCTATTTTTATGTCTTCCACGAGTTTATAAATGAATTACAGTCTAAACCAAAATGGGTTTTTTGTTAAGGAAAAAAAAAAGAGACATTTAAGTTAAATTTCAAAATTTCCTGTAAATGATTATAAAAATAATCTTTCAGTTGAGTTCCTTGCCTGTTTGGCAAGGGACTATGTTAGCAGTCCGTTGCTAATGATGGCAGGACATTCTTACTCTGAATTGTGCAAGATTGAAGAGTAGAAAGACAGAGAATGGCAGAACTTCCGGTGGCACAGTTGGAAATCTAGAAAGGAAAATTGAACCCAGACTGCTGCCTACTGGATTTAAGGCCAGGATATGGCTGCTAAGGACTGTGGATTTACTCTCCTTGTATGCCCTGGGAAAATCACAGGCACTAGGCGCAGACACATGTAGGGCCAACCTTGGCTCCATCACTTGGATAAATGATGTAGGTTCTCTGAACCTCAGCTTCATTACTCTGATGGGGAGAACGATACCCAACTACTATCCTGTATGGTAGAGGCGATGCTCAAAAATGTTCCCTTCTTTCTCATTTATCTACTTTCCTCTCTCTTATGTGCTCACCATCATTACTTCATTCTTTATTCTGTCTCTAATTTCACTCTCCATCATTTTTTATCTTTCCCCTTCTCTATAACTTCAATTCTGCTGTCAGGCATATGCTTTTCTAGTTCCCTTTCCCCTCTGCCTTGTCAGAGGCAAGTGCCTTAGCACTTTAAATGATCAATCCTGATAATGGGGCTTGGGGACCATTTAGCCTGGTCATCCCCACAGCCTCTCAAGGCACTCCTGATCCCACTGAGCATGCTCAGCCGTAAGACCCTGAGGTATTTACAGGTGTCCCTTCTAGAGCCATGGCGGAACCTAAGTCATTCCTGAAAGCTCCTGCAGCCTGATCCAGAGAACATCAAATGTATTCCTGTGCCCACTGTAGTACAAAAGGGAATGGCTTCTTGTTCATTCCTTGTGCTCATACGATATTTTAGGGTTCTTACGCTTTTTTTCCCCAGGAAATTTCTGAACAAAGAAAAAAATCCCCGTTTAAAATTAGTTCATTAAATTCTAATTTACTTGTGATTTATGTGGAACACATACAAAGCAATCGGCATAAATTTAGGAAGGTAATGAGTAAGCATTGTCCCGAAGAAACAGAGTAATTGGGAGGAAAACAGTTCCTCTCTTTTTTTCTATTTGAATTCAATTAATTAACATATAATGCATTATTGGTTTCAGAGGCAGAGGTGAGTGATTCATCAGTCTTATATAACACCCAGTGCTCATTCCATCACGTGCCCTCCTTAATGTCCATCCCCCAGTTACCCCATCTCCCATCCCTCTCCCCTCCAGCAACCCTCAGTTTGTTTCCTATGATTAAGAGTCACTTATGGTTTGTCTCCCTCTCTGATTTCTTCTTGTTTTATTTTTTCCTCTCTTCCCCTATGATCCTCTGTTTTGTTTCTTAAATTCCGCCTATGAGTGAGATCATATGATAATTGTCTTTCTCTGATTGACTTATTTCACTTAGCATAATATCCTCTAGTTCCATCCACGTCGTTGCAAATGGCAAGATTTCATTTTTTTTGATGGCTGAGTAGTACAAATGAATGGATAAAGAAGATGTGGTATAGATACACAATGGAATACTACTCAGCCAACAATAGTTCCTCTCTTAAGTGACATGTATTTAAATCTGATTGAATTAAGAGCAATTTAAAGTATGCTTTTATTATAGAATTGTTGAATCACTATATTGTACACTTGAAACTAAAATAACACTATATGTTAACTAAACTGTAATTAAAATTAATAAAATAAAAATAAAATAAAGTATGCTTTTATCATAATCATTGAATAAAAATATTTCCCGTTTCCAATTTTTCTTGTCAAGAGATTTGGACATCTATTCCAATACTTAGCATTTACTTTACAACTAATATTGATTTGTACATAACCATAATTTCTTATTAAAATTTTTTTAAAAAGCAACTTAAAATTTGTTGCCCATCTTTAATACTTGCTAAGACTTTGGATCTGATCTAAACCAGAACTCTGAAAACATTCTCCTTCTGCACAAATTATTTCATATAAATCAGGTCACCGCTTTGTTATTCTCTGTTTGTCCCCCTCTTCCTGCCCCCACCTAGATCCATTCTCTGCCTTTCCCTGCCCTATGTCCTGGGGGTCTGAACCTCAGCCCTGCCTCTTCCAGGCTCCTGTGCCCTCTGGCTTCAGGTTGGGCTTAGCCAGTGGGAGGCAACAGCAGGAGCCTGAAGGGTGGGAAGACAGTGAATTTAGGTATATGGTCACAGCTCATTTCAAGCCTTGTCTCTTTCATAGCTTCAGCCCTCACTGGGCTCTGTCTGGTTAACACTGTGTCCTTCCTTTTCCCCTTCCAGCCTCAGTGTTAATAGTTTCCTGCTGTTTTTCACCCCTGGGTACCTCATTGTTCCTTGTGGTTACCTTAAACCCTGCCAGAAGTCAGTGCAGTCCCTTCATTAAATTCTTTTCACTTAAACTCATTTGAAGGAGTGCACTCTCTACCACTTGTCAACACCACACAAACAAACTAATGGGTATGTTTATGTTTTCCTATGAAAAACTATCTAACATTTAAAAGATACCTGCATTTATTATGAACACTGAAAATACACACTTTTATTTTTTTATTTTTATTTTTTTTAAGATTTTATTTATTTATTTGACAGAGATCACAAGTAGGCAGACAGGCAGGCAGGCAGGCAGAGGGAGAGAGAGAAGCAGGCTCCCCGCTGAGCACAGAGCCCAATGCCGGGCTCCATTCCAGGACGCTGGGATCATGACCTGAGCTGAAGGCAGACACCCAACCGACTGAGCCACCCAGGTGCCCCTAAAAATGTACATTTTTAAATTAATATGCATTAAACTCTAACAATGCTTCTGACAATTGTAGATTGAGTACAGTGCCCCCCCAAACTATCCGAGATACAAGCTAAAATTAAAAATTGAAAACTTGAGTCAGACTTTGCTCTAAATCTGTACTCATTTGAGCTCTCTGACTAGTTGGTAATTTTTTTTTCAATTCCCACCTTGGGTGTGCACATCAAATGAAATGAGGAGTGTCTCTGCTGACCAAAAAGACAAGACCTAGAACTCAAACATGTTACTTGTAATTTGATAAAACTGATGTCCCCTTTCAGATGTAGAATTTGGAACTACAGAGAAGTTATAAAGTTAAAATTTATGTACATATGTAGAGCAAAGTTAAGCTAACTACTGGCTTCCAAGTACCTAGTTTCTTTAGCCATGTGACAACAAGGTGCCATCAAGCTGAAGTAAACAGTGCTGATTTATTTCATCCATGAGGGGAACATATTGGTCCTAAGGTGAAAAGCTCTGAAAAAAAATTGAAGATAAAATTTTCTTGTTCATTTGTGAAGTTTATTTAGTATCCTGGAGCCATTTCTAATCTTTCTCTAAAAAGCACAGGCCACAGAACCGTATTAGATGTGAATCATCTTACACATCTTACTTTTCTTCTGTGAATCTTCTGTATTCCAAATGCCATGTGATGGACAATCAATCTTGTTAGACAAAGTTTCAGTGTGAACAAATTAATGTAGTGTTAGAAGCATAATCAAAAACATAATTTTTTCAGCCCTTCCTACATTTAAACTTCTTATTGCTTAAATTATATATATATTTTTAAGATTTTATTTATTTGATAGAGAGTGTGGGAGAGCACAAGCAGGGGGGAGCCGCAGAGGGAGAGGGAGGGGGAGAAGCAGGCTCCCCACTGAGTAGGGAGCCTGATACAGGGCTTGATCCCAGGACCCTGGGATCATGACCTGAGCTGAAGGCAGACGCTTAATGACTGAGCCACTCAGGCACCCCGTTATTGCTTAAATTATTATTACTTTAGGATTTTGCTGAGCTCCTGTTTATTTCCATGTTTGAGCTTACAGTGATGTCTATTGCACAGGCTGGATAACAGAACACTAAATTTTTGTATTTGAAAATGATAGATACTCATATCAATCACAAACATAAAAAAAAAGAGGTATAATCAAAGCCAGCAACAGCAAATTTTCTTTCCTTCCAAAAATAAAGTTTTAAAGTCAAAGCATTATTTTTAAAATTCTAATCCTATTATTTTATGATCTACATAACTTGATTTCTAGAGTTTTTGAAGGTGAAATCTCCCAGTACCCCATTTCTCCTACACTTGTCCTTAAACTTAGGTATAAATTTGCAAAGCAATGCCTCAAAATGTTTTTGGAAAAGTATGTTATAATTATACTGCTGCGTAGCACTGTAATCAACATGTTGGCATTTCTACTTGCTTCTTATTAATGTTTATGTAAAGTACAGAACCCCAAAGAGAATATTCTGATACTCATTCATTTTTTTTAGGGCTTACTGAGCACTGACAGATGCCAGGCACTGTGTTGGTCAATGAAGACATAAAGATGAAGAGACAAAATTGAGTAATTTTATAATATTTATATGTTCTGAAATGGTTCATTATTTCACATAGTGCTTTTCCTGGTCGGGTCATTTTCAGTAAAGAAAAATTTTGTGTTCTCTTTGAATCTATTTGACAAATTAATGATGTTAGTTTTCAGTTTATGGTTAGGTTCAGTTCAAGTATTTACCGATGATAAATTAGAAATATGTGGGCCATTAAATTTTGGGTTTATTACATGAATAGTATTATAAAATTTAGGATTTGATTTTTTTAAAAGATTTTATTTATCTATTTGAGAGAGAGAGAGCACGAGCAGAGGGAGAGGCAGAGGCAGGGGAGAAGCAGACTCCCCACTGAGCAGGGAGCCAACGCACAACTCAATCCCAGGACCCCAGAATCATGACCTGAGCCAAAGGCAGTTGCTCAACTGACTGAGCCACCCAAGCACCCAGGATTTGAATTTTTGTTGTGTATGGACATTTTCATTTTATTTTTAAATCATTATACATGGTTTGGGTGACAAATTATATAGTATAAAATACTTATTTTCAGTTACGCATCAAAAAAGAAAAATATTAATTTGAAGCCATATTTATTTTAAAGAAAATTTGAACATGAAGACTTCAAAGCTTAAATTATACTGGAGTGGGTGATTATAGGTGGTTTTCCTCTTTTGACAAATCTTTCTGCAATTATATATATCTCTATAATATATACAGACAAACAAATAAAAAGCACACTGACAGCCATTGTTATAGGTCTTAACATTAGCACCTGCTGATCTACTCACAGGCTTTGTAAGGGTTTTTTTAGATACATATTATAATAAAAAATCAACTCTACCATAAGAGCTGATTGGGAATATATATTTTAATTAAATATTTTCTTTATATTTTCAGCATTTAAATATTTGCATGTTTAAAGGCTTTATGAACTTGAAGGCAAAGGAAATTCTATTAAGTTAGATATTTTTTAAAAACTGTTCAAATTAATTCATTTGTAAGTATCACTTTGCTAGGATGTCCCTTTAATAAATACACCGATTAGAACTTTTATTTGCAAGAACTGTCATTTTCAAGAACTGGAAATCCAAACTGCACAGCTATGAGGAAAAGGGAAGGATGACCACTGTTCATCAAGAAGTACATGCAATGTTCATGACCAATGTTCATGCAAGAGATGTAAGGTTAAAATGAGGATGGCAGGGGTTTTATCCACTTTATGTCTTCTGTTAGACAAAAAATTACTGCCATTGAACACCTTAACATGATTTAGTGTGCTCACATGTGTGCTCTGTCTCTGTATCTCTGTCTCTTGTGTCTCTCTCTATATATATCTCTAAATGCACCCCCATATACATATATACATGTATGTATATATGGGGGTGCATTTAGAGATATATTTAAACACATATATATGTTTAAATAAATACACATATATATTTAAGTATGACATAATTTTGCCTAAAATTTATAATGTAAATGAAGGCATTTCAGATGTGGACCTCTCCAGTAAGAAGATCCCAAAGGCCCATCTATTTGCTTTATGACCCTCACATTCTACCATGGGGTGGGGTGCAATGGAAAAGAATGCTAGCATGTTCATAGCTTTATCAAGCTGAAAAGTTAGAGCATCTAAGTAGTAATCACTTCAAAATGAAACTTCACCAAAGGAAAGTTCACCAAAGGGACTTCACCAAAGAGAATCAAACCATGATGCTATAAAGAGGGAAGATCACTACTCACTTCTCTGTTTTCCTTCCTTTAGTGGAAGCCTTGTGCCACTTTCTTGACTTAGCAGAATTAGCTTTTCCCACTGGATCACTTGACGTGGTCCTTATCAAGAGTTCAGTGTCTACATCACTTTTATGATTAAGAGCCTCTAACTTCCAGTGTTGGGGGGCTGGGAGGAGGGGTATCCCTGGCAAGCTAAAGTTCCATGACTAGGCCATAGGTTTCTCACTCTTCCTAAATTGGAGCAGCAAATCACTTCTGGAGGATCAGCCTTCCCCTGATGCTCCTCCTTTGGGGGAGGGAATGCAAATGCAACTAGTGCCCTAGCAGCTCACACAGTCACAAAGAGGACCTCACGCTTGGATGGGACCTTATTCTTGTCTGCCCCCATTTTGCCGTGCATCCACTAGATATTCTTATCTCCCCTGCTGCATGCCTTCAGAAGATGTGTTCCAGGCTCAGCTTTAACCTATCTGCTCAAATTTTGGCACCTCTGCTACAAAGTTCTTATTTGCATAGATGTCAACTAGGCCACCTTTCAAATTCTGTGTTCACAGTCCTACCCTTTAAATACAAGGAAATCAGATGGAGAAAAGAGTAACCGAGGCTCCCTAGCACTGCTTCAGAGTTAGGGATAGACGTTCACAAACCTGAGGGGGTGTGCTGAGTACAAGTGACATGGATGCCAGCCAATACTCCCTCTTTTTACCCCGTTCTTTGAGTAAACCTCAGGGCAGCACCTTGGACAACGGTCTGCAGCTACTCCACTTCCTCCTGCCCCAGCCACAGGCAAATGCCTGAAAGCCCCCTACACTGCTGGCCGTTACTTCATGCTTTCCTTTGTTTATTCGTTTATGCCTTAGTCATTCAACAAATATTTATTGAACACCCATCTCAGATGATGGGGATATGAAACTGAACCAAATTACTGCTCATATAAAGTCTACATTTTAATGGAAATGACAGACAACACACAAGGAAATATAAGTTAGGCTGAGTTATGCAATATGATGAACACTAAGGCTGGATGTGGGGTCAGGGAAGAGCTGTCTCTGAAGAAGACATTTTAGGCAGAGACCTGAGTGAAGTGAGGAAAAAACCATGAACAAGATGGAGGAAATGGCAAGAGTGGTCACTTCATTCATCTTTCCTAGAAGTATATGAACTCATTTCCTGATAGGTTGGTTCCTCTGTCACCACTAATAGGAAGCCCACAATTTCATTTTGTGAAATGAAAGCCTTCACATACATACTTAGCACTAATATATTTGCTTCCAGGGTAGAAATTTTACTTAGTGGAGAAAACAAGAATGGAATTAAGTTTTAAAATTTTGGTTAAAACTATGCTTTTTTAAAATTCTGCTTTAATAGAAAAATATTCTTATTTTTGCCTTTATTCTTACTATGAAGTGTGAATTACTTCAAAATTTCACACATTAACAATAAGAATCATTCTGTGATCCCTCAACTTGCTGTAAAACAGAGTGCCTAATTTTGATGAAATAAATTGTTTCAATATTTGTTGTAGCTTTAAATTTATCTAAACTGGCTTCTGTTGTTTTAAGACCAATAAATGATGTAAATGCAACAAAATAATACTTATTACTACAGAGCCTTCCAGCACAGATTACCCAGACCACAAAGGCATTTTTCTGCTAGGTTTCTGTCCTTCCTAAAAAGTTCTTCATTTAATATTTTTAAATGCTCGCTAAAGAGCTTTTAAGTGTAAAAATAAAAGTAGCCTTTCATATGTGAAAATGCTTTATTTAAATATGTTTTTTTAGTCTTCCTGTTAGTATCCACAAACCACCAGATAGATTCACTTAGAATCATAAAGTATGATTTGAGGTGTTATGTTAAAGAACACAGCCTTCATGCATTTCTTAGTAGTATCCGACCAAGTAAAAAATCCACTTTTGGGGGGGTCAATGTGTACATGAGGATTTTGGGGGAAAATGAGAACCATGCAGATTAGGAATAAGAACCCACATCTCCATTTGGTCCTTATTGCCTATTCCAAGAGACAGGCTTCCAAATTATAATGCTATCACACAGAAGGACAAAGGAAAATACAGTGTGAGTAGTGAATAGAGATTATTACACAAAGAAATGTGCATTGTTGTAAAGACATTCTTAAATGTAATGTTTTCTTCTTCCTTCTACATTATTTTCTGCTCCCTGAGTCCATCCTTTTTACTCCCTAATGATTGCTGCTCTTATTTTCTGATGGAATTGCTCCACGTGTCTATGGAGTTATTTACAGACAGATGGTCAGAACTGCTGACCAAGCTCTCAATGGCTTCTGGATTAAGGGACTGACTGCGGAGCTCTCCTGCCGGTTACTGTCAACAAACTAGTATCATGCCTCAGAGTAATGATCAACACAGTCAGGTGAGATTCATTTTTCACTTACATGTTTTGTAGCTTACATAAGTAATTTAGCCCAGACCTTAATCCAAGTCTGTCCTCTGGCCCTGATCTCTGAACCACCGGCACCTTTGCCCACAGTGTACCTGCTGCAGCCAGCGGCAGCTCCGACTGCTGTTTGCAAACAGTTCGGCCCTAGCCTCTGTCTCAGGCACAAACAGAACTGATCAAAAACAGACAAGTTAAGTCAATGCTAGAGGGAACCGAGCGTGAATTTTGTCTGCAGCATCCAATATGTGGTACTTTTTTCTAAATGAAAAGTTACCTTAAAAAAACTTCTCATGAAAGAGTCCTCATATTGGGAAGTTTCATTCAGTTCTATTACTTCCAGTTATTTCTCCTTCCTTCTTCATTTCCTTACATCTGAGCCATTCATTTTGGGTTCTTTCCTCAGTGACCATGTTGAAAAACTGATAAATGTATTTTGCCTCCTCTACTTTCTTGCTCTGCACCCTCCCCCACAAATTGATCAGCAAGTAATGTGGGCTGCACGTTCTTACTTCTCAGAAGTTTAAAAAACCTCGGTCACTGCATCAAAAAGTCTAGATCATTAGGCCTTTGAAACATTTTGAAAAATTCACTTAACAAAGAAAAATTATAATTAATGTTCACAGTTCTTAGGAAAGGGATATATATATATATATATATATATATAACCTGGTGTTAATAATAAAAACAGCAACACTAGATAGAGTGCTAGGCTAGGAAGATGGTCATTTCTATAGATTTACCAACTGAAGGAGAATGCATCTCAATAAATATAAGATTCTTTCCTTCCCCAATCACCAGATGTCTAAATACAGTTATCACAATTCAGTTTTTCATGTTCATTTCCATGAAGGCGCAGGCTTGTACTTGATTAGGCTTTTTGTTATTGCTGATCTTAGAAATCTTTAAAACAGAAATATATTCTTTTTGGAACCTGCTCAGTAAGAACTGGTTTTACTTTAAATCAACAAGTGGTTAAATAGAATAGAAGGAAATTACTTGATTCCTTGAGTTTGCTGGTCATTATTATCAGCTTGTTAAAGCAATAAAAAAAAAAAAAAACACCTGAGTATAAACTACAAACTAGTAACAGAATATATGGAAACAAAAGAAAAAAACAGATAAAAAAATGAACATTGTTGGTTCTGTTAACCTACAGTTCCCTTTGAGAAAGCATGTATCATCTGTTGCTAAGTAAAAAGTCAGGTTAAGGTTGAAAGACCATATTAAATTACAGAAGAAACTGCTTTGAGGGGCACAGTTATGAAAAAGTAGTTAGAATTATTTACACTTGCTTTATTGAGATTTTACAGCAACATTATTTCACTGCTA
Organism: Neomonachus schauinslandi; assembly: GCF_002201575.2. Lineage (NCBI taxonomy): Eukaryota > Metazoa > Chordata > Mammalia > Carnivora > Phocidae > Neomonachus > Neomonachus schauinslandi. Next base: position 6,245,888 of record NC_058415.1, read on the forward strand.
GAGCTACTTTTTTTTTTAAGCCCACACCTTTCACAGTAACCACAGTAAAAATCAACAGGAGGTATAAGAAATATGCAGAAGCTGAGGCGCCTGGGTGGCTCAGTCGTTTAAGCGTCTGCCTTCAGCTCAGGTCATGATCCCAGGGTCCTGGGATCAAGCCCCACGTTGGGCTTTTTGCTCAGTGGGGAGGCTGCTTCTCCCTCTGCCCACTGCTCCCCCTGCTTGTGCTCTCCCTCTAAATACATAAAATCTTAAAAAAATACCCAGAAGCCTTTTTTATTTATTTCATATTATTATGAGATAGTCCTTGTTTAAACCATCTATTTCTTGTATCTGGGCAGATGACAGGAGAAAGAGAAAGGATATTTCTCCCTCGAGCATCACCAAAAGGGAAAATGAAAATGGGGGAACTCTCTTTAGTATAATGTTGCAAATAGTTTTTTTTAAATCCATCAGTTATTTAAACAAAGAATCATATCACTAATACTAATAATAACAGCTAATTTTTACTGAGTGCTTATTAAATGCCAGCCACTATTTTGAACATTTTACATATTTTCTTATTTTTTTTTAAGATTTTACTTATTTATTTGAGAGAGAGAGGGAGAGCGGTGGGGGGAGAGGGAGAAGCAGACTCCCCACTGAGCAGAGAGCCTGATAGGGGGCTCGATCCAAGGACCCTGAGATCATGACATGAGCCGAAGGCAGACACTTAACTGACTGAGCCACCCAGGCGTCCCTCTCTTATTTTATTTCATAATAACCTAGTAAATAGATCCTAATATATATATTCTCATTTTGTAGATGAGGAAACTGAAGCCCAGAGAGGTTAAGTAGCTTGTCTAAAGTCACACAGCTAATATGTAGTAGAGCCAAGATTCAAACCAGGGAGTATGACTACAGAATTTGCACTTTCACATAAGAGTATTTGTCTCTTTCTGCTTTAAATATTCATTCATAAAACATATACAAAGGGCAGGACATTAACTAACACAAAAATGTGAGTTAACCTTAAACAATCTGGCTTATGAATATCTATATAATAATTACACAGTAGTGATATAGTAAATGGCAAGTATGACTAGTAGTTTGTTTTTTTTTTTTAATTTTTATTTATTTATTTATTTATTTATTTGAGACAGAGAGCATGAGAGGGAGGAGGGTCAGAGGGAGAAGCAGACTCCCTGCCGAGCAGGGAGCCCGATGCGGGACTCGATCCCGGGACTCCAGGATCATGACCTGAGCCGAAGGCAGTCGCTTAACCAACTGAGCCACCCAGGCGCCCTGACTAGTAGTTTTAAGATGAAATTTAGGATAGGCTGTGGAAATAAGAAATACACCTTTCTGGGACTTACTGTCAATGACAAGTTATATGAGTATATCAACCCTAAGCAATTAATCAGAATTATGATAGCACCTTTATTGTAAGCATCTATAACAACTTGCCAAGTATCACTTAGTTTATCCCAAGGATAAATTAATAAATCCCTGGAGCAGTCCTGAGGACAGCAGATTATATAACCATTATCATGATGTCTGAAATATAAATGGGAGGGGGGGAGGCACAGAAAAATCAAGAGATTTGTTCCAAACGCTCAGACTGTTTAAGTCTCATTTGGATTAAACCCTAGTTCCCCAGCATTGTTGTCCTAAAAGATTTGCTACCTTTCCCTCTCTGGATCTCATAGTGCAAATGTCAGAGCCCTAAGAGGTGAGTTCAATGCTGCCCAGGCCAGGCGAACTTCTCACCTCTCATCTTTGCAGCAAAGGAGATTGGTGGAAGATTGCCCAATTGAGGAGAACATGTCCCCACCCCCTTCAGCTTGGTAGCAGTGGGAAAGGGGATGGTGCATCCAAATTACCTGTGAGGCTTTTCCAACCAAACCTCCTTCCCACAAATTCTACACTGAACCTACCTAATAAGTCACTAGCTTTGGGGTATTTTGGCTTGCTAAAAGGTCAAGGACAGCCAAGCTGCATGGAACATAAAAACAAACGAACATACCAGGATACCAGTGGGGCTGCCTGCTTTGTTCCATGGTTCAACACAGTTAAGGGCCAATCTTACCTTTGCTTCAAGGCCACTTTGATTCTGGAGGACGATCTCAGAAATGTGTGCCACTGATCACAGGGTGATGAAGAGAAGGTAGCCCTGAATCAACACCAAGTTTATCACTGCTTATGACCAAAGACTCTAAGGAAAGCCAGTGTGGCATCATCTCTGTACCCAACAGCACAGCTCATTACATGTGACATACTACTTTTGTGGAATTTTCTGACATGAACCCGAAGTGTGCTACCCTCATGAAAAATACTGTAGTATTTTTCTATATATATTTTTCTATAATAATCTAGATAAAATTAGTACTGTAGTTGGTTATGACTTCCTTCTGTTATCTTAACCTTTTCCCCCAGGCAATGTTTTTGGACATCTTGGTTGTTTTCTATTTCACCCTGAATAACCAAATGTCATAAACTGCAATTGCTTCAAGGATAAGTAATCTTATTTTGATTTTGCACAAATTAAAACCATATTGTATCATATAAAGTTGCCTTAAATCAATGACTGTAGATAAACTGAATGATGCTTTAAGCACACACAAACATTTAATCACTGGAGCCAAATTTCAAGGTCTTTTGGTGGCAACATAAATTCAGCAAAATATTTTTCTGGCTATTGGTATGTGTTGTATATACTTCAATTGTTGTTCTTAGAAAATTCTGCTACTTTGATGTTTCGGATGGGGAGACCTAATAGGCAAAAGAACAAATATCTTCTTTGTAACAATTTGCTGACAGCTAAGCACTTTGTTAGTCAATACAACTTTTTTTTTTTTTTAAGATTTAGTCTTTTTTTTTTTTTTTTAATTTCAAAGACATTTAAAAAGTCCTCCCCTGGAATGTTCCCACTTGACATGATATATGGAAGGCAGCATAGATGTAGGTTTGACCGGCCATCACCCTCCTTTTCTTCCAACACCTAGGCTTGCCTTTTTACGAATATTATCTCACAAGAGCCTTGCAAGGTAGGTAGAATGGCTGCATTTTTTATGGGTTGGGGAAACTGCAGTGTATGGTCCCATGTCTAAGATCAGAGAGCTAATACCCAAAGGAGCCTGAGTTCAAAGTCTGGATCTCCCTGGATCCAAACTCGCAAACCCCAACTTTATTTGGTGAATTATGGAATGCCACCCAGAATATACACTGTAGAAGAAAGGTGAGGATGGCGTTCCAGTATTCACATTCTGCCCTTGGACCCTGTGGGAGTGAGCCCAGGTAGGAAGGGTGTCCAGGCCTCAAAGCCTTTTAGTCTCTGTCTGAGGCCACTCTGTTTGGTCTCTCCAGATTCTGAACCTGGTCCAGCATCAGGCTGCCTTGATCAATTCTGTCAACATGTCCAGATCTTCTCTTAGCTCCCTTAGCAGTCCCACGGTTTTACAGATTAATTCTACATGGAGAAAGGCAAACAAAATATAAACAAGGCCTTAACTAGGTAGAGTAAGCAGTTGCTGAGATTCTAAATCAAAAACCTCCTAGCCTGAGGCAGATGAGGCCTAGCACCAGGGTTTCAGAACCTTCTAGACAGCCTGTATTGGTTTCTTCTGTTCTACTAGATTTCTTCAATGAATATCTGATTCAAAAGATACCTTCCTAGTGCTTCTGGCCACACTACACCAACCCTCCTGAGTATTTTACACTTTGGGCCCCTGGAAACCTCGCCTTGCTCCTCACTCCTCCTCGATAGTTCTCTTTGACAGTTCAGTTTTCCTGATGTGCATTCTGGCTGGGAGTTCCCAGGGTCCTGTCCTTCAGAGAAGGTCAGTTTCACCTACTGTGAAGCTAGTTCCTCCACTTCATGTTTGAAATGGCCTTAAGTCACCAAGGAGAATGCCATCTTATCCTGGAGTGCATGCCAGACTCTCTTCCCTCCATGAGCTAGAAGCAAACTCCTGTTACTTCCTATTTTCTCTCTGGTATCACTTTGGGTGACCCCCTAAATTTCTCTCCCTTCCTGAGAGCTTCCAAAGAGTGGGCCATCTGCAAAGCAGAGATAATGGGTACACCTAGATCTGAATATTCAGAATTCACCCTTCTTGCCACTCCCTAGGTTCTCTTTGATGACTCATTACTCAGATGTTGTCAGAGGAAACTTCAAAAATCTTCCCAGAGTCTTTTAATCCCCCCCTCAAAGCACATGGCAGTTTGTACAGACTGAGAAAGGAAAATGGTACCCCTGGCAGCTAGGACCTGGCACTATCAGTTAGGCCATGGTGTGCTCCTATGGAAAATAAACAATTTCGCAGATCACCACCATCAGACAAGACCAGTCTATAATCATGTCAGAACACAGACAAAGATGTGAACATTGTCCAAACTACAGAAATGACTAAGCATCCCCTCCATGCTGACTAATAAGAATGCTGCTGCTTCTTTACTCTTTATCCCTTACACTTGCTTAGTTCCTCCCGTGCTCTAGATAAGACTCAAAATATCCCAGACGTGCTCATGACTGAGAGGTTGTATGGGCAGGACCTGGTCGGCAGTTTCTTCCGACATGATGGATGATACAGATATAAATACATAGATATAGATAAAGAGACAGAGATATAGAGATATAGATATCTCCATGCATCTATATATGTGTGATAGGCTGAGGGAAGTATTTTATATGTATTTACATGACATATGATATATATATCGCAGACACATATATAACTCTACTTGTGGTTATTGAGCACTTGAAATATGACCAGTGCATCTGAGAAACTGAATTTTTAATTTTATTTAATTTCAAGTTAAATATGAACATATTGCTAGTTGCTACCATAATATATAGCACACCTCTATAGTAACTCTTGATGTCTGGCAGGTAAGACAATTTTCAAAACTGACTTTTCGGGTATATTTTCCCTCTAAGTAAATTTTACAAAAAGTGAAGTTCACTTATCCCTGCATATTATATAGTATTTGTAATATTATGAATAGTTTTTTTAATGGTCTCTGGCATATAGAAATTTTTTAATTTTTGTATGTTGACCTTATATGATCTTACATTCAGCCATCCTGCTTAAATTATCTTGTTCATTTTAGTTTTTCTTTTTTTAATTTGAGACATTTTTCTATTTATTTTCTTAAATTCTTACAGATACACAATCGTTACCCATTTGTTTTAGTTCCTTTTACTGCACTAAGATTAAAAAAATGGTCTATGAGATTTTTACCTTGGGAATTTATTGAGATTTTATTGTGGTAAACACAATGTTCCCTGAATATTTACAAAGAATGTTTTTCTATGTTTATTGGGTTATACTCATACATGTACAATTAATTTGTTAATTTAATAACTCAAATCCTCAATATTTCTACATTTATCTATCGGAGCTATCAATTTCTGAAAGAGTTGCTTAAATCCTACCATTATTATTTATAATTGTAAAATTTTCTTTGTTTTCCCCAATAGTTTTGCTTTATATAGTCTAATGCTATATTGTCTAATGCATAAAAGGTTCTGAACTGTTACAGCTTCTTGATTAGTTTTACATAGCTCTCATCACAAAGTGTACAGCTCAATCCATTTTCACATACCTCTTAAGCCTTGCTACAACCCCTTGCAGTCATTCCCCACCCCTTTAAGGATAGTCATGTTCCTGACTTCCAACAGCACAAATTAGTTTTGTATCTGATTTTGATCTTTATATCACTGGAATCCTATGGTTTGTACTGTTGTGTGTCTGGCTCCTTTTGTTCAACATTATAATTGTAGGACTGACTGATATCAAGTGCAATGCCCTCACCTCTCTGTGGTCTACCCCAGTGGGACCTAAAAGCCAGCTAGAGAAACCATGCAGGCAATTCCCCTCATAGACACATCCAGGAACAGAGAAAGAAGTTTCTAATAACACAGACTACAGTTTTCTTCTGTTTCATATTATCTCTATTTCAGATTCCAGGTTTTCTCTTTATGTACCTTCGTCTTTCTCTGTTATGTTCTTGATTGCCCTCACCTATCTGGTAGCCCTTAGTTGCTTGTTCATATATACGATGAAGAAGTAAGTTGATTAATGTAAGTAGCTGGCATGAATTTCCTCTGAAGTCTGTGGGCTTTGTAGAATGGATGACATGTGCCAACACAAGAGCTGCTCTTTAGGGTAGTTGAGCAAGGAGCAGGCTGAAGAACCCCATAACTGTCAAACAAAGATTCACTTTGGGATGGAGCACGGTGTCATACTCAAGACTGAATGAACCTACTTTTTAAAAAATGTCCTCCTTGTCTGTCTGTTACTGAAGTCCAGAACTGCCTCAATAATACCTCTTCTACCTCTGATCCCATCCCCAAGAAAAGGAGCTTCCTCCAAGAAATTTTCCACTTCGGAGAAAATTTGACTAGGGGCAAACACTGTCACTTTTCCCTCTGTGTTCGAGGGCAGGGATAACCTTTATAGTTACATTTATAGGTAGTTATTTAATTAATTCCCCAAGCTTGAAGCTTCTCCAGCATTCTTATAGGTAAAAGTGTCCTCCCCTGAGTCTGTTTTAGGTCTTCTACTCTGATTTTACCATCATTCTGACCCCATCTGCTCTCTTCTCTTTCAGAAATTCCTCAAAATTTCTTGCTTGTTGATGGCACCCTTCCTTGTTTTCCAGATATCATTATGGATGTATTCTTTTTAAAAAATATTACTAGTTTATTTTTATATAGATAATCATAAAAAAATAGTCCATAATCTCACTACCCAGTAATCCCTACTTATATTTTTCCATTTTAACATAATTCTTTCATTATAAAATAAACAAAATTAATCAATTAATAAAATTCAACATCCATTTATGATAAAAACTCTCGAGAAAATGGGTATAGATGAAATTTACTTCAACATAATAAAGGGCATATATGACCAACCCACAGCTAATATCATACTCAACAGTAAAAAAGCTATGAGCTTTTCCTTTAAGATCAGGAAGAAGACAAGGATGAGCACTCTTGCCACTTTTATTCTACATAGTATTAGCAGTCCTAGCCACAACAATTAGGTAAGAAAAAACAATAAAACACATCCAAATTGGAAAGGAAGAAGTAAAACTGTCACTATTTGCAGATGACATGATACTATATATTAAAAAAAAAAACCTAAAAAAATATCCCTAAGACTCCACCCTAAAACTATTAGAACCAATAAATTCAGTAAAGTTGTAGGATACAAAATTAATATACAGAATTTGCTGCATTTCTATACACTAATAATGACTATCAGAGATATTAAGAAAATTATCCCATTTATAATTACATCAAAAAGAATAAAATACCTAGGAATAAATTTAACAAAGAAGGTAAGACCTATATGCTGAAGACATTGATGAAAGAAATTGAAGATAACAGAAAATAAATGGAAAGATATACTATGCTAATGGATAGGAAGAATTAATATTGTCAAAAATGTCCAAATTACCCAAATCCATCTACAGATTCAATGCAATCCTTATCAAAATACCAATGGCACTTTTCACAGAACCAGAAAACATCATAAAATTCATATAGAGCCACATAAGACCCCTCATAGCCAAAATAATCTTGAGAGGAGAACAAAACTGGAGGCACCAAGTTCCCTGATTTCAAATTATACTACAAAGTTATAGTAATCAAAACAGTATGATACTGGCACAAAAATCAATGGAACAGAATAGAGAGTCCAGAAATAAATCCATACTTATATGGTCAATCTACAACAAAAGAGGCAAGAACATACAAGGAAAAAATAGTCTCTTTGATAAATGGAGTGGGAAAACTGGACAGATACATGCAAAAGAATGAATCTGGACCACTTTTTTACATCATACACAAAAATACAACTTAAAATGGATTAAAGACTTAAATGTAAAACCTGAAACCTACAAGAAAACATAGACAGTAAGCTCTATGACATCAGTATTCACAATATTTTTCTGGGTATGTCTCCTCAGGCAAGGGCAACAATAGCAAAACTAAACAAATGGGACTACATCAAACCAAAAAAGCTTTTGCACAGTGAAGGAAACTATCAACTAAATGAAAAGGAAACCTACTGAATGGGAGAAGATATTGCAAATGATATATCCAAAAAGGGTTGATATCAAAAATATATAAAGAATATATACAACTCAATAACAAAAGAACAAACAACTCAATTAAAAATGGGTGGAAGACCTAATAGACATTTTTCCAAAGAAGACATACAGATGGCAAACGGGCACATGAAAAGATGTTCAACATCCCTCATCATCAGGGAAATGCATATCAAAACCAAAATGAGGTATCACCTCACACCTGTTAGAATGGCTAGTATCAAAAAGACAAGAAATAGTAAGTGTTGGTGAGGATGTGGAGAAAAGAGAGCCCTGTACACTGTTGGTGGGAATGTAAATTGGTAGGCCACTATGGAAAACAGTATGGAGGTGTCTCAAAAAATTAAAAATAGAAATACCATATGATTCAACAATTTTACTTCTGGGTATTTATCCAAAGAAAATGAAAACTGTAATTCAAAAAGATATATGCATCCCTATGTTCACTGTGGCATTACTTACAACAGCTAACATATGAAAGCAACTTAAGTGTCCACTGATAGATGAATGGATAAAGAAGAGGTGGTATATATATATATACATATATATGTGTATATATATATAGGATGGTGTATATGTGTGTGTGTGTGTGTGTGATGGAATATTACTCAGCCATAAAAAGGAATGAGATCTTGTCATTTGCAACAATATGGATGGACCTAGAGAGTATTATGCTAAGTGAAGTAAGTCAGAGAAAGACAAATATCATATGATTTCACTTATATGTGTGATAGAAAGAAGATAGAAACAGACTCATAGATACAGAGAACAAACTGATGGTTGCTGAAGGGGAAAAGGGTGTTGGCATGAGTGAAAAAGGTAAAGGGGATTAAGAGATACAAACTTCCAGTTATTAAATAGATAAGTCATATGGATGTAATGTACAGCATAGGCTATCTAGTCAATAAAACTGTAACAACTTTGTGTAGTGAAAGATGGTATGAGGATTTCTCAAAAAAAATTTAAACATAAAATTACCATATGATCCAGCAATTCCACTTCTGGTTATATTCCCAAAAGCAATGAAAGCAGGGACTGGGATAAATATTTGTACACCCCTATTCACAGCAGCATTATTTACAATAGCCAAAATGTGGGAGCAACTCAAATGTCCATTGACAATTGAATGAATAAACAAAATGTGGCATGTATACATATATATATATATATATATACATACATATATATATATACACACACAATGGAATATTATTCAGCTTTAAAAAGGAAGGTGTAGAAGAATATATAATATGCTACCACTGTGTGCACACGTGCACGCATGTGTGCACACACATGCACACACACACATATTCATATTCATGTACACCTGCCTCTGTATGGACTGTCTTTGAAAACTTTTTGAGAAACTAGTAATGTATAAGAGCATGGAATCACTATATATTGTATACCTGAGATAATATAATATTATATGTCAATTATAAATAACAAAGATGATGAAAGAGCTCATAAACAAAAAATTGTAAAATACATATATGTAGAAGGAAGAAAATATTACCATAGTGCTATGGCTCTGACATAATCATGCTTAACATTGTCCCCAGTCATTTTTTTTGTGCTACATTTTAAGTTTATCTAACTGCTATCATTCTCTCTATAAAATTCTGTATCTTGCTTTTTAAATTTGACACAGAGTCTATGCATTTTCCAGTGTTGTGGATAGCCTTCACAATGTGGACAGTCATTGTTAAGGCTGCAGAATATTTCATTATATGAATATTCCATTACCCACTTATCCACTGCCCTCTTGTTGGGTGTGAAAACAAATATTTAGCTTTCCAGACAGCTCAAGTGCAGGTTCAGTCTGAAATGGGGCTTGGGGCTTTGTTTTCTTTCTTTATAAAAATTATGTTTGAATAGTTAACATGTGCATATGATACAAAATTCTGAAAGAACAAGAGAATATATAGTGAAAACTTCCTTCCACCCCCGTCCCCAGCCATCTAGTTTACCTCCTCAGATGCAATCACCGTTACTAGTTTCTCAAAAAGTTTTCAAAGACAGTCCATACAGAGGCAGGTGTACATGAATATGAATATGTGTGTGTGTGCATGTGTGTGCACACATGCGTGCACGTGTGCACACAGTGGTAGCATATTATATATTCTTCTACACCTTCCTTTTTAAAGCTGAATAATATTCCATTGTGTGTGTATATATATATATGTATGTATATATATATATATATATATATATGTATACATGCCACATTTTGTTTATTCATTCAATTGTCAATGGACATTTGAGTTGCTCCCACATTTTGGCTATTGTAAATAATGCTGCTGTGAATAGGGGTGTACAAATATTTATCCCAGTCCCTGCTTTCATTGCTTTTGGGAATATAACCAGAAGTGGAATTGCTGGATCATATGGTAATTTTATGTTTAAATTTTTTTTGAGAAATCCTCATACCATTTTCCATAGCAGCTGCACCATTTTATATTCCCAGCAGCAATTCCAGTTTCTTCACATCCTTGCCTCTTGCCAACACTTGTTATTTTCTGTATGTTTTTTTAAATGATAGCCATCCTATCCTAATGGGTATGAAGTAGTGAATTTTTCATTTTTAATGTATAAAATCTGTTAATCTCTTCCTTCGTGTTTCCTGCTTTCCTTGTAAAGGTCTTTGCTTCTCTAAGGTTATACAAGCAATCTCCAAACTTTACTTATAGTTATCATTTCATTTGGTACATTTAAAGGTTTGATTCACCTGGAATTCATTCTCTATTTGATCTGACACAGGGAGTGCTGTCTTCTTCCAGACTGAGAATTAACGATGCCAGTATCTTTCATGAAAGCTCACGCCTTTCCCTTTCCACCACACTGTCTTTTCTGTGGCCTTTTCTTCCCCCGCCGCCGCCCACGGTGAGCTGATACTAAGCCACTATTGTTTTAATACTTCCCATCTTAGCTTATCAGTACTATCAAAGTAGGCTTTAGTTTTCAAAAAAAGAAGTCAGTGTGAATAAACAGCCAAAACAAAAAATGTACCTCTTTCTCATTAAGCAAAAACATTCAGGAGGATTATAGAAGAAAATTTTATGGCATAAAACTCTACTTTTATGCTTATGTTTCCCAATTTGACCTCTCCTTATCTGTGGCTATTCAGTTTGGGTTTTTATTTAGCATTACATTGCAGGAGGAATGAGTGTCACTGCAGGGATTAAGCAGCAGCAAATCTAAGATTTACTAGTTATGACTGGATCAGGCTCACCTTTCTGTAGAACTCTTAGACGCACACACATCAGAAAAGGACAGATGTAAAAATAACAATTTTTCCCTTTCAGGAATTAATGGTTATTTTCTTTTTTCTTTTTTTTTTAATTTTATTTTATTATGTTATATTAATCACCATTCATTACATCATTAGTTTTTGATGTAGTGTTCCATGATTCATTGTTTGCGTATAACACCCAGTGCTCCATGCAATACGTGCCCTCCTTAATACCCATCTTTCTTATAATAATGAGATGGTATTTTATTTTTAAAATCACATGTGAACATGAGTATTGGAAGTATTATTTCCCAGAAATGGATAACTAGATAACGAATTCTTTCCACAACCTACTTTTGTCTTTATGTTGAAATCAGGTTTAAATAAGAAACTTCTAATTTAAAGGTTTGCCTAAAATTCATTAGAATTGGAGATGACCTGCCCCATGAATTCTTCCTATTAGTAATCATTATATCACTAGATTAACTTTCTAATATTAATTGGATTCTAATTTTAGCCACTGTACAAATACATTTTCTTCTAAATAAAAGAATCTCCAGATGTAACAACCATACAAGCTGAGCTCCCCAAATTCGTTGCAAAAACAGTGACGGCGTTATGCACAAACAATGAATCATGGAACACTTCATCTAAAACTAATGATGTAATGTATGGGGATTAACATAAGAATAAAAATATATATATATATATATATAAAAAAAAAAAAAACAGTGACGGCTTATATTCCAGCAATGTTTTAAAGGAAGGCAAATCACTTCAACTCACCCTCTTGACCAAAAATTTGCTGTGGTGTAGATTGCACCTCTTTAGGGTTAAGTAAGCATCTAATACCCAGGGAGGGTGATATTAGTATTAGTAATAAGAAAACTTGAAGAGAATAAAGAACCTTTAATAAAGAAAAAAAAAACAAAAACAATATTCTCCCCACCTCTTGCAACTGCAAGGAAAATTTGGTATGTTTTAGTATGAGAATAGAAAATGTATGGAATATGAAGCTTAAAAGTAATGATTTACAAAGAGGAACATATACAATGCTAAACAGTCTTTCCTTCCCTCTTTAATAAATGTAAAGATGGAATGTTTTATTATAAAATGATAAAGTCTTTGCATCTGAATAGAATTATTCCTTACCAAATGGTTCAGATGTTTTTTAACAATTACTGAGAGTGGAACACAAAAGACCTTTTTATTTTATTTTATTTTATTTTATTATTATGCTCAATTAGCCAACATAGAGTACACATCATTAGTTTTTGATGTAGTGTTCAGTGATTCATTAGTTGCGTATAACACCCAGTTCTCATCGCCACATGTGCCCTCCTTAATACCCATCACCTGGTTACCCCATCCCCCCACCCCTCTTCCTTCTGTAACCCTCAGTTTGTTTCCCAGAATCCAGAGTCTCTCACGGTTTGTCTCCCTCTCTGATTTCCTCCCATTCAGTTTTCCCTCCCTTCCCCTGTGGTCCTCTGCGCTATTCCTGTTCCACATTATGAGTGAAACTATATGATACTTGTCTTTCTCTGCTTGACTTATTTCACTTAGCATAATCCCCTCCATGTCGATGCAAATGGTGGGTATTCACCCTTTCTGATGGCTGAGTAACAGTCCATTGTATATATGAACCACATCTTCTTTATCCATTCATCTGCTGAAGGGCATCTCATCTCTTTCCACAGTTTGGCTATTGTGGACATTGCTGCTATGAACACTGGGGTCCATGTGGCCCTTTTCACTACATCTGCATCTTTGGGGTAAATACCTAGTAGTGCAATACCTGGGTCGTAGGGTAGCTCTATTCTTAACATCTTGAGGAACTTGCATACTGTTTTCCAGAGTAGATATACCAGCTTGCATTTCCACCAACAGTTTAAGAGGGTTCCCCTTTCTCTGCATTCCCGCCAACATTTGTTGTTTCCTGTCTTGTTAATTTTTGCCATTCTAACTGGTGTAAGGTGGTATCTCATTGTGGTTTTGATTTGTATTTCCCTGATGGCTAGTGATGTTGAACATTTTTTCATGTGTCTGTTGGCCATCACAAAAGACCTTTTTAAAGATGCAGGAATAATTATGTAGTCAGGCAACTATTATTGCCACACATCTTCCTTGTCTTTAATGATGATTGAAAATAAATACATGCTGTTACTTACCTATCATGACTGATGGTGAAAGGGTACCGTGTCCCATTTCTATTTTTTTTAAACACCTTTGTTGAGGTGTGATATATATAGTATAAAATCCATCCATTGTAAGGATGCAGTTCAATGATTTTTAGTGCATTTTATAGTGTTATACAACCATCACCATAATCCAGTTTGAGAACATTTCCATCATCTCCAAAAATTCCCCTGTGCTCATTTATAGTAAGTCCTTGATCCCAACACCAGATCCAGAAAATCACTAATTTACTTTCTGTCTCTCTATAGATTTGCTTTTTCTGGACCTTTCACATAAATGGAATTATACAATACATGGTCTTTTGTGTCCAGCTTCTTTCAGTAAGCATAATATTTTTGAGGTTCATCCATTTTGCTGTATATTTCCTCCTCCAAGGAAATTTCAGAATCAGCTTGTCAAAAAAAATGTTTTAAAAATTTCTGCCAACCGGGTGGGAAGGCCTTTGCTCAACATAGCTTTTAATCACCCTTATTTGTTTCTTGCTCTGGATTCCTCCATCTTCTGAAGCATTTTGGAAGACTTATTTTAGATTTAGAACATTTCTGAATGTAATAAAACCACATGAAAGTACAAAAGTACTTTTTATTGGATAAAAACCCTCAGTTTCAGGATTTCCCCTAAGTTATCAAAACGTAGGATTAGAAGCACAACTCATTGAGAAGATAGAAGGGAAACTAATTGTACTGGGGTGGGGGGTTAGTTTTGTCTTTTTGTTTTACTTTGTTTTACTTCTCTTGCTTTGGCTCAATTCCTGAAAATAAGTACTTCACAAATTTTCTGGCTATAATTGTAAGAGGTGTAAACAATATTACTCCCCTTTTTATTTTGACTATAATGGCATCTGATTAGACCAAAGTCATCTATTTGACCACCTCTTATCTGGAACATGATAAGGAAGCAAGAAGAAATACTTAAAGACAAAAGAACCAAATAATTATAACAAGGCCATGTTCTAAAATGCATGCAACATACCCACAGGAAACCCCTGACTTTCAAGTCCTCATTAGGATGTATTAGGAATGTATGTATTTTTATTTTATACACAGTTCTAACAAGCTTTGCTCCCTTACTGTCCCTAAGACAATTAAAAGCAACAGATCATTGAGGCAGAACGAAAGGAAGACACAGAGTAGAGAGGGAATCCAGGAGAGACTGGTGCTTAAGAGAGGATTTGCTACTAAGAATGAGAAGTAACTACTTGATATAGGAGGGGAGGAGACAGAAGGTAGACGCAGAGGCCCAGGGCCACTCAGCGGACTCTGGCAGCGCCCCTGCATTACAGCACAGGAGAACTAATGATAACTCTGTGTCTTTACAAAAGGAAGTCTCCTAATGTTCAAACCACCTCCAAACCTTCCTGGAAAAGGATATATAACCACTAACTGACTAAATTTATAAACAAATAAGCCATCAAACAACTTTGGTTTGCTATATTCTATTATGAAGGCAACAGCATATTATACGGTGTACCAGAGTGAAAGCAGTAGATAGCTTTTAGACAAACATCTATTAAAATGGTTAGAAATCTTTTGCAAATTTTCTTGCTTAAAGGAGTATATTTTAGTCCTCTGGATAATGCTTTTAAATATGAACAGCCGATTCCCTGATATTGCTGGAAATGTAGCATTTCTATATTTCTTTTTGTTTTTATTTTTTGGCCTGTTCTTATCAAATTACAAAAACTAAATGCTAGGCTAATCTTTGGAAGACTGTAACTCCATTTGTAACCAGCTATTACAACATTTAAAGTTCATTCTATAAAGAAGTTATTGATTATTGTTGGGTAAGTTACATTTGCAATAAAGTAAACATCTTATGAATTAAATAGATTATGTAAAACATTTTTCGATTCCTAAATGAACAGCATGACCTATTATTTGAAAATAAATATTAGGGAAGGTGGGTTTTATTGAGAACATTGGATTAACAGTCCAGAGAAGGAGCTCTAGCCTTGCCAAGCACTCATTCTACAAATTTGCATGTGCCTTTTAAACTTTTGGAGCAACAGTGTCTTTATATAAGAGGTAAAAGAAAACCCGGTACATACAGAACTACACATACTGGCGAGTTACCTCATCATTCTTACCATCAGTTTCCTCTTCTGGAAAAACAGGGATGTTAGTAACATCTGCCAAACAGACTGTTATAGGAAGTGAATGACTCAACAGCCATTAGCTTTTAGGAATAATATGTTCATTTCTATGGAGATTTTGTGTTTTTCCCCTTTCTCTCCGAGAAAGAGAGAGTGAAGAAAGTGAAAGAATAAGGCTCTAAGCCTAAGTATCCACCAGGGACAGGAGATAAGAGGAAAAAGCAAGACAAAGGGGCCAACACACACCAATGGCTGTGGTGCACCAGTCCCTTGCAATATGCCACATTATTTAGAAAAACAACCTGTAAGATAGGTATGTTGCTCCTAAAGATAGAGAAATTGGGAGTCAAGACATTAGGGGTCTTATCCACAATCACATAGCAAGTAAGTGACATAACTAGAATTTGAACCTAGTCCATGCAACCCCAAAGTCTGTCTCCTTCCATAAGCAAAAATGTGTTGGAAAGGTGAACATGGTTGGGACAGGTGAAGGCTGGTAGCTGGAGTCAAGGAGAAGACTGGCAGGACATGAAGCCCAAGAGGTAAACCAGAATAGAATTTTTAAAGGCTATGTCATGTCTAGGAATTAAAGAACCAGTGAAAGTTTTTCAGCAGGAAAGTAATATAAGAATCCTTTTTAAGACAGGAATATAAGTATAAACAAAGATAAAGAGAGAAGTATTAAAAAACGGATGGGATGGGGAAGAAACTAGGAACAGAGAACACTGTTGGTGGTAATACTGTGCTTTTGTTGATGGATAATGATGGTCTGGGCTGGAGCTAGAGCAAAGAGAGCAGAGAAGAAAGAGACTGGATTCAAGAGATATGCAGAGACATTTTGGTAAGACCTGCCTATCAGTGTCCCAGGGGAGGTGCCCAGAAGGCAGTTGGAAATAGCATCTACCACTAAAAGAGTTCTAGGATAGAGATTTAGAATTCAGAAGTCATCAGCAGGCAGTGGTAGTTGGAGACTACAAGGTGATGATATCATGAGGAACTGGAAGACCAAGAGGAAATGGCTAAGCAGGAAATTCTGGGGGAAAGTAAACAGAGGATTTGAAGGACCTTTTCTGGAAAAGGCTCCAGTGCTCATCTGTTTTTAGGAGTCACCCTTTCCCTTTGCATCCCTTTCTGTAAGAAGGGGAGCAGGTCTCGACCTTTCTGAATTTCCATTCTGCCCTCTTCTTGAGCACAGACACTATTTTCCTTATAAAGCCATAGGCTGGGGGGCGGCGCCTGGCTGGCTCAGCCCGGTAAGCATCTGCCTTCAGCTCAGGTCATGATCTCAGGGTCCTGGGATGGAGCCCTGTGTTGTCTTGTCTGGTCCCTGCTCAGCAAAGAATCTGCTTCTCCCTCTCCCTCTGCCCCTCCCCACCGCTCGTGCTCGAGTGCATGCATGCGTCCTCTCTCTCTCAAATAAAATTAAAAAAAAAAAAAAAAGCCACGGGCTAGCCTTGTTCTCTCTCAGGGCTCTTGGCCTGGAGCCCCAAACCCACGCCTGTGCCACAGGATATGGGAGGCCACATCTCTCAAGAAATGTTTAGACAGTCAAGTCTGCAGACCATGGTCATTATTTGGAAGTGGTGGTGCCTCCCAGTTCTCTGAGGAATTAGATATAGCATTGAGAAGGAGGTCTTATAAGGACCTTGGGAGGCTCACATTCAGAGTGGTGATCACTGAAATCACCAAGGGAAGGGAGGCATGAAATGCTGGTGAGAAACTGGAGGCAGTGGGTTGTTGAGGTTCTTTCAAAGAGATTTAAGCAGAATAATTTAGGTCAGTCTGCACCCCAGGTCAATTTAGAGCTCTTTATTCAGTCTTTCTAAAATTCTGGCATTAATTAATATGGAACGCTAATGGCTCTTCAGATGGTTATCACATACCTTGTCCATTCACCTCGATTTTCTATACTGACTTGATTATTGCAAGTATACTTACAGTAGACTGCAAATTTGGACTTTGGGACAGGCAGGTCTAGGTCAGAATCCCAGGTCTGCTATTCAATAAGCGAGGCCACAGGGAAAATCACTCAAACTTAATAATCAGTTTCCTTAACTGTAAACTGAGATAATACCTTCTGTGGCAGTTAATGCTGATTGGATCGTTTAACTTCTGTTCCATTCCAACTCCCTTATAGAGTGCCTACCAATACAACAGAGGCTGGAAAGCCAAAGGCAAATTTCTCAGACTCCCATGCAGCTGGGTTTCATATCTGACCTGAGTCAATACATTTTGGAATCCACAGCTTAACATAAAGGGTTTTTGCCAAACTGGCATTTGTATTTTTTACTTTTGGTGACCTTACTGTTTATAAACATCTGGGAGTAAAAATGGATTTAATTGTGTTTAATCTTTATAGGAAGATGTGTAACAAGATGCTGTACAAGCAAAGCTTTCAAGCTTCTAAATACTACTATAACTTTGTTTATGTTCAATTATTTTCATAAGTCATTCATAAAAAAATAGTGCCCTTTTATTTAAAGCTCAAACTTATTACTCATTTCCCCTTCTGGATTCTCCCCAAACTACTTACTGGATGTTGAGCATTTTTTTTTAACTCTTTTTTTTTTATTATTCTTATGTTAATCCCCATACATTACATCATTAGTTTTAGATGTAGTGTTCCATGATTCATTGTTTGTGCATAACACCCAGTGCTCCATGCAGAATGTGCCCTCCTCAATACCCATCACCAGGCTAACCCATCCTCCCACCCCCCTCCCCTCTAGAACCCTCATTTTGTTTTTCAGAGTCCATCGTCTCTCATGGTTCGTCTACCCCTCCGATTTCCCCCCCTTCATTCTTCCCCTCCTGCTACCTTCTTCTTCTTCTTTTTTTTTTTTTCTTAACATATATTGCATTATTTGTTTCAGAGGTACAGATCTGAGATTCAACAGTCTTGCACAATTCACAGCGCTTACCAGAGCACATACCCTCCCCAGTGTCTATCACCCAGTCACCCCATCCCTCCCACCCCACCCCCCACTCTAGCAACCCTCAGTTTGTTTCCTGCTATTAAGAATTCCTCATATCAGTGAAGTCATATGATACATGTCTTTCTCTGTTTGACTTATTTCGCTCAACATAATACCCTCCAGCTCCATCCACGTCGTTGTAAATGGCAAGATCTCATTCCTTTTGATGGCTGCATAATATTCCATGGTATATATATACCACATCTCCTTTATCCATTCATCTGTTGATGGACATCTTGGTTCTTTCCACAGTTTGGCTATTGTGGACATTGCTGCTATAAACATTGGGGTGCACGTACCCTTTCGGATCCCTACTTTTGTATATTTGGGGTAAATACCCAGTAGTGCAATTGCTGGATCGTATGGTAGCTCTATTTTGGATGTTGAGCATTTAAAATATCTGTAGAGCAATTTAAGGATAAATCTACTTGTCACAGCTTTCATTACAGTTGCTTTATTTTAACAATCTTAGTTTGTTTTCTGTTTATCTGAACTTCTGATCTTGCTTTTAGTTTAGAGGGTATCAATAATGTTTCTGTTAATTTAACAAAGGCAAAGACAAATACAAAATATTTTCATTTCTGGTAAAAATAAACCTCTTTTGCGGCAGGACACATAGAATACTTTTTGGCATTGCCCAATGAAGCAAATAAAAACAGAACTTTTCTGTTACTTGGGAATACATTATGCATAAGTTAAGAGACCATTGGAAACTAAAAACACAGAAATAATTGAATTTTTTTGAGAATGGCCTAATTATTTCTCAAAATAGAAAAGGCTTCAATATAAAAAAATGCAATGAAGATAATTTATAGGACACTGTCATTGCCTTCTCTGTGCTCTGAAAATGTTTTATGTGTCCAAGTAAAATTTAATCATTGTATTATTGTTAATACAAAATGCAAGGAAAACTTGCATTAAGTGGTCTGTGGACCTTTATGTAACTGTCCCTTCTGAAACTCAAGAGATCGACAAATTACTGAGATCAGTAATTTTGTGGCTGTTCTTAATATTTTTTAAACAAAGAAACTGAAGAATTAAAATACACAAGAAAGAGCAGATATAACAGTTTTATGCAGATGGTCAGAATGTGGTTTCTCCTACTATATACAGTTATTTCTAATAAGCTAGCTCCCTTTTATTATGTTCTGTTTAAAATTAACTATGGTTCTATAATTGTTAAAGTAGTATCAGATAAACGTGTAAGGTCACTAGTCTGAAGTCATAATCTGAAACATTCTAATTTCAAATTGTTCTGTAAAGCAATACCAAAAAATAATAGAGACAAAAAATTAATATTATGAAAAGATCTAAAATTCTTTTAAAATAGAAATGGGCAGAAGACATGAACAGACGTTTTTCCAAAGGAGACATACAAATGGCCAACAGACACATGAAAAAGTGCTCAACATCACACCACATCATGGAAATCCAAATCAAAACCTCAATGAGATACCACCTCACACCAGTCAGAATGGCTAAAATTAACAAGTCAGGAAACGACAGATGTTGGCAAGGATGCAGAGAAAGGGGAACCCTCTTACTCTGTTGGTGGGAAGGCAAGCTGGTGCAGCCACTCTGGAAAACAGTATGGAGGTTCCTCAATAACTTAAAAATAGAGCTACCCTACGACCCAGCAGTTGCACTACTGGATATTTATCCAAAGGATACAAACATAGTGATTCAAAGGGGCACATGCACCCCAATGTTTATAGCAGCAATGTCCACGATAGCCCAGATATGGAAAGAGCCCAAATGTCCATTGACAAATGAATGGATAAAGAAGATGTGGTATATACATATAATGAAATATTACTCAGCCATCAAAAAGAATGAAATCTTACATTTGCAACCTCATGGACAGAACTAAAGGGTTCTTATGCTAAGTGAAGTAAGTCAATCAGAGAAAGACAATTATCATATGATCTCACTCATATGTGGAATTTGAAAAACAATACAGATGAACATAGGGGAAAGGAAGGAAAAATAAAACAAGACGAAATCAGAGAAGGAGGCAAACCATAAGAGACTCTTAATTCAGAAACAAACTGAGGGTTGCTGGAGGGGAGGTGGGTGGGGGGATGGGGTAACTGGGTGATGGGCATTAAGAAGGGCACTTAATGTAATGAGCACTGGGTGTTGTATGCAACTGATGAATCACTAAATTCTACCCCTGAAACTAATAATACACTATATTTTAATTGATTTTCTAATAAATAAATAAATACATAAACAAAGGAGGAAAATAAATTAGCACAGATTTAGTTATTATTCCTGGGCATATGACCACAGAGTTATAATTAAACATTCTTGTAAACAAGTCTTTTAAAATTACTTTAAAAATAATTAATTAAAATAAAATAAAATAAAGAATTTTACATTTATGATTTGGGTTAAAGACTGCTAAGGAAACTTACTGTACATGTTCTCTTTTGCTCTTATTTCTCATTAGTGTCAATATTGGGGAAAGAACGGTGAAAATGAATGTACACTTAGTTACATGATGCCTATTATTGATAAATTAACAACTGCATCAACATAATTATCCCTTTATGGCTACTGAAGAAGTTTGGTAATAAATTATTAACTAATTTGGTTCTTTTAAGATTTTATTTATTTATTTGAGATTGAGAGAGAGAGAGAGAGCACGAGCAGGAGGACAGGCAGAGGGAAAGGAGAAAGCAGACTCCCTGCTGAACAGGGAGCAGGATGCAACTCGGGGCTCCATTCCAGAACCTGGGATCATAACCTGAGCTGAAGGCAGACACTTAACCAACTGAGCCACCCAGGTGCCCCTTATTAATTTGAGTTTTTAAATGTATTTAGATCTAGACCTATGATTTTAAGCATAATTTTATGAAGTACAGGTAGTTAATAGAGCTTTAATTGATAATTAAAATTATAGCTCAATGACGTCTTTCATCAGGAAATTTTTGCCCATGGAAAAGGTATGCATATTTTTTTTTTTTTTTACTCTAGGCTCAGAGTTTGTTGCAGTTACACAATCCTGCTGATTTTCACAATTTATCTATGATATATGGAGATACGTGCCTCTATTCTTATCAGTAGAAGAGACCCAGAATATAGGATTTGTTCATAACCATTTTTAAAAATAAACTTTAGAACACTTTTAGATTTATAGAAAAAGAGGACAGAGTTCTTGAATACCCTACCCTTTGTATACTCTACAGTTAATATCTTACATTACTATGGCACAGTTGTCACAACTAAGAAATTAACATTGGTATTTCACTTTTAAATAAATTCCATATTCAAATTTCATTAGTTTTTCCTTGATGTCCTTTTTCTGTGCCAGAATCCCATCTTGGATGCCCCATTACTGTATACAATGAGGTTCACTGTGTGCTGTGAAGTTTAAAGGGCTTTGACAAATGCAGGTATCACGTATCCAGCATGACAGTACCATACAGATGGGTTCCACCACCTTAAAAAGCCCTCTGTCCCCAATCTTTTGAGAGTTCCAAGAGGATCAGTTTTCAGACTGATATTTCAGCTTGATCTTTGGTGGGAAAAACCTAGGCTGTGAGTTTTTTCAGGCAGTGGTTCTCAATCCTAGCTGTACACTGGAATTACGTGGCAACCTTTAAAAAATACTAATGACTGGTCCTAACTCCAGATCCTGGTTTCATTGGTCCCTCCTGATTTTATTGGTCTGATATGTGGGCCTGGACATTGAGATTTTGAAAAGCTCCCTAGATGCTCACAATGTGCAGTTAAGATTCAGAACCGCTGATCTTGCACTCATCTGTGTCGTGACTGGATTCAGCTGCCTTTTGATAACAACACAAATGATTAATTCATGCATTCTACATCACTTTGGAAGGATACTATGAACTATCATGTAAGTTTTTTAAATAAGTAATATAGCAAGGATGAATTTCACATGCTAAATAATCATGTATGCAAAAACACTATTTACTCTCTAACTGAACCCAAAATGAACTTCAATTTCTACTGCTGAGGGCAAGTTTAATTTTGACAAGTCAAAGGGACTCACCTTAAAACTTACTTCACCTTAAAACTCACTTCTTAAAATTCAGCTTGGCCCTCTCCCCTTCTCTGTCCATTTTTTTCCCTGCCCCATCTCGGTTTGAGTCCAAGTAAGCTCGAGTGGCATGGTCACGGGGAAGGCACATCTGGTTGGAGGAGGCTTCTGTAGTTATTTTCTGTTTGATCAACCTGGGCAGTGCCGGGTGATCTGTTCTGGGTGTTCCACCATGTTTCAGGTTGGTTTGGCCATCACCTCTGCACTCTAGGGTACTGCTAATCCTCTGACATCCAGCCACTTTCCCTGCCCAGCACTTGTTTTATGGCCTCTACCTAAGTGTCTGTAAAGGGTCCCCAGTCTCTAGGTTTTGGTGACTACCTGGTAAGCCACCTGCTTTCAATTCTCAGCTACCAACTGTGCCCCTCTTCAGGTTGATATGGGAACCTTGCAAACATTCTCCACACCCCTTGGCCTCTCTTAGGTCTGCTCTAAGCTTAGATCTGCCCTGAAACCATTTCTGCTCTACTTTAGTTGCCCCTTCCCAGAATTCTTGACAGAAGATAGGTCTACAAGTGCTCTCTGTCCAGGGGTTCCCAAATCCCAAATCCATCACAACTCTCCAGAGTTTCAACCCCTAAGAGAGGCCAAGGAACCAAGCCCCATCTTTATATCTAAAGTCTCCTTTTTCCTCTTCCAGTTTCTTCTCACAGTTTAAAGAAGGCAAGAAGAGAAAACTGAGTCACATTATTACTCATTCCTCCCCACCCTATGGTCTACATCATGAATTCTATGCTTGCTCTCCTCTAGGTTCTGCTAATGATACACAGTGCCAAGGTTTTAGAATTTAAAAAACTTTTCTCTCTCAAGAATCTTTCTCAAAATAATAGGCTTCTACACTGTTGCTTCTCTTGTGTGTTTTCTAAAAATCCATCCAGAAATCCAGTCGCCTTCTGTGTTCTGCGCTATACCTGCTTTCTGCTCCACTGCAGTGAAAGACACTGACTAAAGTGACAAAGGACTTGAGGCATCAAGAGAATAGTGGCAAAGAAAAATCTCCACTGATGTCTCAGAAGAATACCCTCTACCATCTTATCATAATATGATATGGACCTGCTACTCCACATGAATGTCAATTTGCAGTTGGATAAATTTGGAAGGCAAAATAATTTCAGTGCAAGTTGTAATAAAGATCAATAAGAGGTACCTGCATTTAAAGGCACATAGATCTTTCCTCACATGTGACAGAATATACTGAACATGTATTTTAGGGTTGAATAAAAGCCCCAGACCACACGCATTCGAGACCTCAGGACACAGAAGAAGAATATCACATCTATTCTGTATATATTCCAGGAAGATTTCACTGCCAAGGTGACAGGTGGGGATAGCTATCCAGAAGAGCTTTAGTCGAAGTCTACTGAGATTTAAAAAAAAAAAAAAAAAAAGACAAATCAAAGCAACTGAAGAGTGAAAATCCCCTGGAAAAGCAGATTATTAATTCTGTGCTCAGAATCAAAAGATGAATAACCAGACTTTGTCATTTGTTTCATCCTCAGCTGGAAAGGCAGCTAATGATGCAGAATGAAATGAGAGAAAGACAAATGGCCTTGCAGATTGCTTGGTCTCGGGAATTCCTCAAATATTTTAGAACTTTTTTTGGCATTGCAGCCATATCTTTAACAGCTGGGTATGTTTGCTATTTACTTTAAATTTTTCTTAAATAATTTGCTTCTTTTTGTTTTTGACATTATCATATTACTATCAAGTTGGCCAAGATAGGACTTTGGTCCAAATAGTGTATATATAACCCCTTATAGCTTAGCACTTGGAAGTGACTGTAGAACCAGGGTAGAAATAGTCAATTCTACCTCTAGTTCCTCAGATTTCTTCCATCCTTGTCTCCATTATGTAAGTTAGAGAGAGGACTGACTTGACACCAAGATAGAAGAAGGCTTCTGCAAATTTATCTCCATAATCCCTAAGGGGCAGATATCAATACTTAACCATTTTTTAAATGAGTAATCTGAGCCTCAACATCAAACAAAGATGGGCAAATCACAAATTCTGCCCTTGAGAATTGCAGAATCTGGTGAGGCGTAGTGGGTAAGAAAATCCTATTTCCATAGGAGACTCAAATGAACTAAGTAACTTCTAAAATGGAGAACATTCTTTGAAAAAGCAGGTAATTTTTTTTTCATTGAGTATAGAGATACGTATTTACAGGTCATTCTTAATATTTTTTTCTTTTTTGTTCTTGAACCAGAGCAATAAGAAGGAAGAAGCCAGCCTTCCTCTTCCCTATTATTCCATTAAGCTTCATCTTCACATACCAGTATGACTTAGGATATGGAACCCTTCTACAAAGAATGAAAGGTCAGTCTTTGATAAACTAGAATGTATTCCTGATTCATTTTCTGATTCAAGGATCCTCTTCTTATGACCCTTGATTTATGAACATTCTGACAAGACAGCCTCTCCCTGAGCTTCCAATGACCAACATTTCTGCTCCCTCTCACAGAAGTATGCTGGAGTCAGCTCATTCCAGCTCACAAGAACTGACTATCAAATTTTCAGGAATTTGTAAGCTGGTTGTTAAATACAGTCATTATTAAACATTAAATTAGATAAACTTACAATTAAATAAATTACAAAGATAATATTAAATTATATTAAAAACAATGGCAATAATACTCAGAACTTATCAGTTTTTCATTATTTTACTCTTATCTGTACTCTGAAGTTATGTGTATCTGTCTTATGTATATCTACTGTACCTGTGTGATAGGGTACAGATACAATACACACACAATAAGATAACAGATACAACTCCAACTTCAGTGGCATGAAGTTGGTCGTGGTGGGAATATTTATACCAAGGAATCTGCAAACACCACAAAAAGGCTTGAATTATTATTTTGTTGACCATCTAAGCCAGGGTTTGGCAAATTATGGCCTGCAGGGTGGCCACATGTTTTTGAAAGTAAAGTTTTATTAAAACAGACATGCCCATTCATTTCTGAATTGTCTATGGATGTGTTCCCATTACCATGACAGCTGAGTTAGTGCAACAGAGACATAAGGCCCCACAAACCTAAAATATTTACTGTCTGGCCCTTTTAAGAAAACTTGCCAACCCATAGTCTAGCCTTAAGGAAGTGATGAAGCAAATGTTAAATACTGCAGATTATGCTTAAATTTTTGTTGTGTCAGTAGCCATTACATTGTGAATAGCACAAACAATTGAGGAAATATTCTCCTAACATTTAAAAACTGTTATCAGACTCAGCCAAGTTGTTTACATCATTTCCAAACAAAAAAATTTACAACATATGTCATTGTTTCCACTTTTGTCCTATTTGTTAGGGTAAATGAAAATACCACCATCATTCATGTTGGAATTATAGTCCCTCATCAATTGCAACTATAGCTTAGCTATGAATATGAGAGTCCAACAGAAGTCAGTAAAAACATTCCGTGAGAATCCATTTGCGATGTGAAATTTATAATAAAGTATATTGAACATTTCATTATTTTTTATAAATTATATGCTACATCTATTTTATATAAGTAAAATTTATAATAAACTTATGTTCATAAGTTTATAACTCATGTACATTTGTTTTTCTGGAGAGCTGGTTGTTAAATAATCACCGCACCATGCTGCTCTCACAAACTCTGGCTTTGACTGCCCTAGAAAATAGCACCGCTGCCACAGAATTCATTCCCGTACCAGGAAGACTCTCTCATGGGGCCCGTGTCCCTTCTTCTCGAGGCTTCAACCCAAAGCATATTGGAAACTGTGCTTTCCCAAGCCTTCATTTTTGCCATCCTTTCCTCTCCTGGGCTATATCTATGGGCACATCACTATCGCTAAAGCTCTGTGGGCACTGATTTGGTACAGGAAAGGAGGAAGTGCCGACTCCTCTGCAGGTATTGGGAGTAGGGAGTAGAACATCTCTTTCCCAGGCCTAGGGAGATACAAGGATTATATGTTCTTAAAAATTCCCATTGAAGATGGAAATACATTTTCCACACAGAAACTCTGCTAAAAGGTCCCTTGGGGTCAAGCACTATCGGTATCATAGTTCAGCTATATTGTGGACTGAACAGTTTTTTGTTGGCGGCCTAGCAAGTGATTTCTTGCATTATCACTATGGGAAAATGTATTTCGAGTTCTAAAACACTGATATACAAACTAAATTTTGGAGTCTAATCCCATTTTAAGCTGGAAACTACACAACTGATTTGCCAATGTTTAAAGCCCATTTCAATAACCCATTCAGTTTCATGTTACTCATCTGCTTAAGAATTCATTAGTCTGAGTTCAACTCTGTTTCATTGTTTATATGGACATTAGAATTCTCAGTGCCTCATAAAAATTAAAATTAATCAGCATTCACTTGAACATATTACTAATAGAGAACAAGTTTATTTTCTAGGAACATCATGATTGTATATTTGGGAAGTAATTTTATTACAGGTCCATCAGAGTCCACAGAACATACAATTTTAAACTTTTAAGACAGGTGGGAATTTCCTGTTTAAAAAAAAATACAACTTTACAGTCTACCAGGAAACTTGCGGTATTTGAAAGTTTAGGTTTTAACATTTAGCCCTGTTAACTAGTGATAAACCCAAGATATACCCAGTCCTTGTTTGACGGACTTTATCATTAGCCCTTCTGCAAACACGTGAGAATTTGCCAAATGTGAGGCACATCACATGGAAACATTTAGTTAGTCGTTAGAGGCCTGTATAATCACATATATATTTTAAAAGATTTTATTTATTTATTTGAGAGAAGAGCGCAAGAGAGCATGAGCTGGGGAAGGGGTGGAGGGAGAGAGAGAAGCAGACTCCCTGCTGAGCCGGGAGCCCGATGCGGGGCTCCATCCCAGGACCCTGGGATCATGACCTGAGCCGAAGGCAGACGCTTAACGACTGAGCCCCCCAGGTGCCCTATGTCTAATTACATACAATTTATAATGATTTTTATTTACTATTTAAGACTGAGGCAAAAAAAAATATGATTGCAGATGGTTGAAATGTTATAATTTCAAAATTGTAGCCTGCCCTATTCTGTCTGGAGTATAACTTAATTGTGTGCTAAAAGAGAAGTACTTAAAAAGAAACATTTGCTTTCATTCCCAAGGAAGGTTTATAGAATGTCAACAATGTATACTATAATTTTTTTTAAATTTTGCTAATTAGTCTTCAACTGGGCCTAAGAAATTACTCGCTGTTACTTGAAAGAGGAATTGTTTATAAAAATGCTTATACTTGGGGCGCCTGGGTGGCTTAGTCATTAAGCGTCTGCCTTCGGCTCAGGTCATGATTCCAGGGTCCTGGGATTGAGCCCCGCATCGGGCTCGCCGCTCAACAGGGAGCCTGCTTCTCCCTCTCCCACTCCCCCTGCTTGTGTTCCCTCTCTCGCTGTCTCTCCGTCAAATGAATCAATAAAATCTTTTTAAAAAATGCTTATACTTGTGTGCATGTATGTATACAGACTAAAGAACATTTAATATTATTTTGGGTATTTACAAGTGGTTTCAGGTAAAAGATAGCTTTCCTGAAAAAGCAAAATTTATTAAGCTTTATTTTCTCTCATGTCACATATTAAGGGGCAATATAGCAAAGACTATATTTGGTTTCTCCGTCCCAAACCCCTCCAAACACAACTAATGCTTACCGTTCTGACTTTCCTTCAAGGAAAAAAATATTACTTGGTATTCTTTCTCTTCTACATCTTAAAATGCTGTCTTCTGTCAAGTAAAACCTATGGCATCTGATTGATCTCTCAAAGATTTATTTATATATTTACTTATTTAAGAGAGAGAGAGAGAGAACACAAGCAGGGAAGAGTGGCAGAGGGAGAGGGAGAAGCAGACCTGCTGAGCAGGGAGCCCGATGTGGGGCTTGATCCCAGGATGACCTGAGCCAAAGGCAGAGGCTTAACCAACTGAGCCATCCAGGTGCCCCTGATTGATCTCTCTCTCTCAGTCTTCAGAATTCCTTTTTCCTCCCAAAGGAAAGAATGGCCTTCCTTTGGGAGATGGCTTCTCCTGAGGACAACAGGTGAAATATTTGTGAGATTTAGAGGCATGCCTCCACACAGTGTTACAGCTTGTCACTGGAATATAGCAATTTGGCTTTTTCACAAAACACTAATGACCTTTTTGTCACCTTGCATATTTCTGTACCTTATTTAAGGTGAAGCTGAGAACATACTGGAAACAGAAAAGAGTAAGTTGCAGCTGCCAAGAGGTGTGATCACTTTTGAAAACCTTGAAAAAGCCAGAAGGAAACAGAGTAAATTCTTCATAGACAAATGAAATCATGTTTACCCACCAAATCTCAAAACACAATTATTGACTTGAATCATGGTTTTTACAAATTTTTAGATGATTGAGATTTTGATATCATGGATTTTATTTTAAAATATTAAAATGCAAGATGGGTTTTGTTAAACTATTTTAAAATAAAATTTATAACATCAACACAAAATCATGGAGGTACGCTAAATAACTTTCATATTTCCTATGTATGTGTGTATTACAAATATCTAAATGTATAATTAATAAATTATATTGTTTTGAATTCCTGGAAGCAAATGTCCTGCTGCTCTCATTTCTCTGTCACACACACTTTCCCCATCACATTTATCCCACAGATACTTCTTTTATTTGGATTTGTCAATTGTGTCCTGTCTCCACATGATAGAAAACAACTAATATTAATGACTAACATGTATATTGTACTTACTATGGCTACTGTTCTGAGTGTCTTGCATATGTTATTGTAATCATCCCAACAGTCCCTTGAGGCAGGCATCATTTTATGGATGTGTAAACTAAGGCACAGAGAGCTTAAATTACTTGCCCAAGGTCATACACGGACAGAACTGAGACTTGCACCTAAATGGTTTGGTTCCAGTGAATACGCTCTAAAAGGCTTTGAAAAGCTTAGGTCTTTAACACATTCTGGACATGCAAATACAGCTGTGAAAGACAAAAGGTAAAAACATTCAAATGACGACTCAGGACAGAGCTACTGAAGAGGTGGGAATGGGGGGACGTTGATGAGGATGCCTACACCTTTTTATTTTCACTCACCAGGAAACCTATACTTGTAACTGGGCTTATACCCCTTCCCACAGTTGTAACCCCTAAATATGATACAATAATTCCAAAGACATTTCCTGATACCTACTCTGTATCAAGCACTATTGTAGACACTAGGGCTACATGAGTGAATGAGAAGACAAGGTTATTGCATCCTAGGCAGTGGAATATGTTCTAGTAAGGGGTGGGAGAACTGAGGAAAGGAACAAATAAACATGGAGATAAAGAAGACCATTTCTGATGGTTATGAATGCTTTAGCAGAAATGAAACAGGATGATAAGAGAATGATTGGGAGGATGTGGGGGGGGGGGACTATAAATCTGGGACAGTAGGGACTGCCTCTCTGAAGAGTAACATTTGAGCTGAGAGCTGAATGATGAATTAGCCAGTCCTGTGAAGAGCAGGTATGGGGACAGGGAAGGGATCTCTCCACAAAGGGAAGAGCCAGAGACTCAGAGACTTGGCATGGAGAAAGAATAGAAAGGTCAAGCAAAATAATAGGAGATGAAACCTGAAAGGAGAAAACAAGCATGAATACAATAGCCATTACCATTACCCTCAAGCAGCTGACCACATATCAACATATGGTTTTGATATAATCATAGTTGGAGAGAACTTTGGTTGAGGTCTTGAAGGATGCACTGAAGTACTCCATGGAGATAAGGAGGCAGGCTGGGCAGAAGAAGCTTGATTAAAGTGATTAAAGGTAAGACAAGGCTGTCAAGTCCAAGGATTTGCTGCTGGTTCCATTTGCCTGGGACAAAGGTTTCCTCCGGTAAGGGAGTTAAGAAATGAGCCTGGAGGCACAGCTTATCTCCTGACTAGCTCTGGGCTTAAGGAATTTGCACTCTATCCTGAGGGTAACCAGGTATGTTGCATGTGCGTGTGTGTGTGTGTGTGTGTGTGTGTTTAAGAATCTGCATTGGGGTTTCACTGGAATCTGTCTATTACAGGAGGAAGATCCCAGAATCTGCAAGAATAGCAAAACTGGGAAAGTCATTTGAGGTTGTGGAAGGAGAAGAAGGTAATTTCACTTCATTGAGTCATTAGCATGGATTTTTCTGGAGGATATAGGAAAGAAGTGATTGGGAAGCACACCGATGGTCTAAGGGATGCTTAAGATCCAACACTGGTTTGTGGACCATGCCAGAAGCTGGAATTGTATTTCTTTCCCCTTAAATTTAGTCATGCTGTCTAAACATTCCTAACATGGTCCAGCCAGAGATCACCAAGAATGGGTTTGAGTGCCCTGCAAGGGTTGCCTGGCTAAAGACCTTACACAGGATTTGTGTTGATATGCAACACAGCAGGCTCTGAGCAACCTCTGGACCACCAGGCCATTCATTTGCATTTGCTTCTCACCCTGGCATTGACCCTGAGCCCATTAATAATTGTTACTCAATAGAGCCTCTGCTAAATACACACATTCACATTTTTGTTTGCTCCCAATTGTGAGGCAAAAGTCAAAGCAAAGCTATTAAATAATGGCTTTGCAATTCAACTATATTAAAATATATCCCAATTGTCTTTGGTATTATTATTATCCAAGGCTTTTCCCCTTATTTATTATTAAATATAACAATACTATTATTATTATATTATTGAATATAATATTTATAATTGAATGGACAAATATTTTTGCTCTGACACTGTTGAGCTCTTTCTTAGCCATTATGTTAGTATTTGCATTAATTACTATTTTTATTATTATTAAGTTCTGATTACCAACCAGGCATCTGATATTTCTAAATACTGAATACGATGTGGTCTTTGTTCAGCTAGCTTATAATCACAGATTTTTGTGATATTACAAGAAGAATGAAGAAATTATTATAAGAAAGTAAATTAGGAGAAAAATAAGAAACTAAGGTCTGATTATAAGCAAGGATTTAGAGATTAGAATAATGGTAGCCTCACCTGATGTCTTTTCAGTGATTAGGAAGAAAGTTGAAGTGGGGGGATCTCATCCCTACTCCCTGTGACTGTCCATCTTCCCCCAAGACACTGCTGACCCAACCAAAACAATGCAGGGACTCCCTCTCCTTCATGTGGAGGTTAAGTTGTGGTGTAAAGGAAATAAATATGGGCCCAGAAGTTCTCTGCAGCAGAATGACCCTTCTTGGAAATCACTTTATAATAATAAAATATAATGGTAAAAATATAGTTTATAAGAGCATAGTACTTAACCATTTTGAATGTTTTAAAATCATATTTAAATGAGAGAACTGGGGACTAAAATTACAGGCACTAAAATTACAAATAAAGTTTATATGGTGTTCCACCCAACTCAATTTGTGTTTGGGGGTAACGCTGAAGGGTCCTTTATGGTCTAGCTACACTTTGTAAAAATTATAGAAGTGCCCCAAATCTACTCAAAACAGTTTTAATGACAAATACTGGAATTATTGTCAAGATGTTAAAAAGAGAAGACCCTTAAAATGGTCTAGTATAAGCCCCTATTTTATATTTTCTCAAGAAAATGGAGGCCTTTAGTGATTTACCTAAAATTCCTGAAGGTTTAAAAAAACTATAAGGATAAGGATAAAACTATAAGCCTAGAATTCCACATCTGGTAATGGTAGTTTGTACTAAAATGTTGGTGTTTTGAATCCCTGGCAGGACTCCTTCCAATGCAGCATGCTGCATGACCCTGAAAGAACAGTAACAATGAAAGTCAAAATCAAAAATGTATGTTTAAACTATCATATATACTCAGCCTCAGAATCTTAGAAGAGGGGATTACAAGGGCAAGGGTTAGAAGAGGATGAAGAGGGAGCAGACTCAAATTCCAAAAAATAATCTACAACCAATGTAATCTGAATATGAGCAACGTGAAATTCATATTATATTTTATAGACTTCAACAATATTAATACAAGCAGGTTCAAATGCGATATTCTAAAGACACTAGCCAGAACCTAGAAAGTTTTTCTGCTCAACTATTCTGAGAAAGGAACAAACTCTTGCTAGGGAAATATTATTAAATAAAGCCTGTTACTCAGGGGTTACACTATCTCTTGGCCTTGGAGTGTGTCTGTTCTGCAAGAGAGTTAGAAATGCTCCTTAAGTTTGGCCTTGTGAATGCCTACAGAAGACTTCAGGAATATCCTGCATCCTACCAACTGTCCAATTTGCAGAAAGTAGTTTCTAGTACTCAGGGATGACTACTTAGCATCTCTGCTGATTTTTCTACTGGTAACTTTGGGTCACTCTTGGAGTTTATGAAGACTGGAGCAATGTTTGGGCTGCAGGTGTACCAGGAAGCCCAGACTGGCTAGGGGCAGAGGAGGGGGAGTGAGAAAGGCCTAGAAAATAAGGAAAATAAGAAGAGGGCCAAAGAAGGGTAGCCTTCATGAAGGGATGGAGCTGACTCAAATGCCTCTTATAGTAAATAGCCCAAAAATGGTTGCCAAGGGAGCCACTGGTTGGGGGAGCTGAGCCCCCAGGGACCAAAGTCACCTTTGGTGGGATTCTCTTGCAGGCCAGTTTATTTTGCTGTGCTAACTTATTCCTTTGGCAACTTGGATGACAGTAAGAAGTGTGTCTGGGTAGAACAAATTCATCATGATCAACAATAAAAGTAACTGGAAACCTATATCCCAGTGATAAAGACTCAATGATATTGCTAAGTCTCAGGTTTAGATGACAATCCTGGTTCACAATTTCTCAGTCCACAAGTGTCATGAGGTCAAATGATGGATTGCTAACCTCAGTTTATTTATTTTTTCTTGGAGGACTTCATCCTTGGCCAGCAGCACTCTGTGGATGTTTTCTGCTCTGCCTGGACATAAGGGATAGGCAGACAATGACCCTGAGCTGGTTTTGGCATTTCATTTGGTGTTAGAGGAACAAAGTTCAGGATGTGTCCACATGAAGTCATGTCCTAGGGAGGACTGGCAATCTGGGATTCTGGCTTGTGAAGGTTTAAAAAAACTATAAGGAAACAGCTGTTGAATACATGTGAAAGTTGACATTGAAATGTGATAAAGGAAGTCTGTGAAAAACTGTCAGGATGTCAGGATAATATGACTGGGCTTTGAGGAATAGGTGACTGTTTTTCCTTCTCTTCCTACCATCCCCTCACCATTAATTTACTGCTGATCAGGATCTGACTTGAGTAGAAGGTAGCACCATTTCTACCCACCAAGGGGATTTGAGAAAAAGAGAGAGAGAGAATGTTAGGAACCCAAGATGGATTGAAATACTTGACCATTTCACATCTTCTTAAATTACTCCAGAGAAAAGTTGCCCTCAGGAATGCTTTCTTTTCATCTTCAAGGAATTAAACATTTTGAAAGGATTCCAACTAACGCTCTTTCAAGAACTAGAAACAATAAAAAGACACCTGGGGTTTGAATACAGTTTGTGGCAAGGATGGCTACTTCTCTGAATTCAATAACCATGGACTGGACCGAGTACTGGACTGACCTTCCAGACAATTTCCTTGTCTGAACTGGAAGCTTAGGACAAGCCTGACATCTTTGAAACAGCCTGAAAGTCTAAGTAGGCAGGCAAAGGGAGTTCTGTTCTACTTTAATAAGTTCTCTTCAGCAATTCAAGCAGAGACATCAATTTCCTACCAGGAGTGTTTTAGGAAAAGAAAAAATTCATCAAATAGGTTCATGGGTCATGGTTGAAAACAGTCCACCCTCCCTCCCATTTCTTTTTCCTCAGAGATATTCACTTTTATCTTTTTTAGCTGTCTCAGTGTAAGATCTCCCTGAAGCAAATTTTGCAATAGTGACTTGAGCAAGTCATTTACGTGGCAGGTAATCCCAGAAACGTTGGTGGGGAATTGGTGAAGTAAGATAGGACAGAGAAGAAAGCTAGTAAATGAAACCTTACCCAGGAAGTTACCTCTGTGAGCAACTTAATTCTGCTGGGGAACTCTGAGAAATGGTTTAGAATCCCCCTTACCCCAGAGTTATCCAACCCAAAGAATGAAAGAGCTGGGGTATTTATAACCTACTCTGGAGTTCACTGGTGGAGGGCTGTTTCTGGACTGTTATTTCTCCAGCACTTAGGGTGTTTAGGCAAAGTGGGCTCTGGAGGCCAGAGAAAACCTGCTGGCAAGAGATGCAGGTGCTACAGGTTGGAAGTCAGATCGGCTCAAACTGAAAGGGTGAGGGTAAGGGGAAGTAGTTGAAAGCAACTCATATTTTAGTACCGAAGTGCTACTTTGTTTAACTTTACATCTCTAAGTAACATTCCAGCGTAGCCAATTCTGAATGTTTCCGATTTTTTAAAATACTATTTCTTGATGTAAGATACAAATCATGAGGAATTTGCTTTCAACTCTCCCATCCCACCATCTCCACCACAACTACACACACTTGCATCTTTCCCATTGCCCCACACTTCCAATATTGTTACGTGATCATTTTGGTTAGATCAATATTCAATGTTTGCATTATAATGATAATGAACACTTTTCACAACCGTGCCAATTACTTTCCCTCTCTTGCTTGGCTTCCTGCTTTTCTGGAATTAGTAAATTTTGTTGTTTCATGTCCTTAATGTTCTATATATTTATCACTTCTTTGACCATGAACACTTTGTCAGTTTCGAAATCTCCTCCCAAGACATCCATTCACATCAGTTAGTCTATCAGTATCTCCTTCATGAAGAAATTTGGAGACTTCTGACCTGTTCCCACCGAGGCTGTTTTCCCTCTACATCCGGAACTCAGCTCTCATCCTGAGTTCTCCCTTCACGTATGGTGGAGGTTCCCTTGACCCTATTCTTGTATTGGGTCTTTAGTTTCCTAGTCCTTTTGCTGTGCTACCGCATTTGCTGGAACTCATCCTCTTATACCTTTCTTTTTTTTTTTTAAAGATTTTATTTATTTATTTAAATAAATTTATTTAAAATTTATTTATTTTATTTATTTATTTACATTATTTTTTTTAAAGATTTTATTTATTTATTTGAGAGAATGAGATAGGGAGAGAGCATGAGAGGGGGAAGGGTCAGAGGGAGAAGCAGACTCCCTGCTGAGCAGGGAGCCCGATGCGGGACTCGATCCCGGGACTCCAGGATCATGACCTGAGCCGAAGGCAGTCGCTTAACCAACTGAGCCACCCAGGCGCCCCTCTTATAGCTTTCTAAGAAAGAGTAAATGGAGGAAACCTGTTGAGACCTTACATATCTAAAAATAACTTCTCTTCTGATGTTTGATTAATAGATTGGCTGGGTACAGATTTCCTGGTTATTAATAACTTTTCATCAGTATTTCTAAGGCATTATCTCATTTTCTTTTTGCATTTCTCAGTCTATTTGAGTATCAGTACTCTGTGCTGGGAAGGCCTCCTACACAGATTCCCCTCTTTACCCTGCTTGAGCTCCGACTACACATGCTGGGCCACCCCTCACATCTTTTCCTCATCACACTCATCCCACTAGCCTGCCCCACCGTGCAGAAGCCAACCTTAACCAGTTAGGCCCACACATCTGTCACTAGGTCACCTTCCCTTCCTTGCCATCCCCAGTGTGGATGGGGATGGCATCCACTTACTTTTCCTAGCTTTCAACATATCCCTCCGAGCCATCACTGGACACCTCCTTTGTTCTGCCCTTCCTAATGGCTTTAGCATGGAATTATTCAAAGAGAGGAGGGAAGAAGAATGAAAGAAAGAACTGAATTTTAACATTTGTCATCTAATGTATATATTCAGAATTTTTTAAACAAAATTACTTTTAGATTTTATGTTAATGGTGTAGATTTTATAGGCCACATCCTTTTATTTAGAATTTGGATATAGAAAGTTTTCACTAAAGAGTATTCATGTTGTTGGGAGAAAAGTATCCCAATGAGTTGTTCCCTGGGATGTTCACTGCAATGCCAGTGAGCAAAGATCAGGGTTTTAAGGCCAAAGCAATCAAGGAACAAAACCCCTAGTAACCAAGGAACCCCCTCCTCAACAGAATAGGACTGAGTCCTGGGCCATCAACCAGTTTCTTTGTTTTCTTTTTAAGATTTATTTATTTATTTGAGAGAGAGAGCAGGGGGGACAGGAAGAGGGAGCAGGAAAGAAGCAGACTCCCCACTGAGCGCAGAGCCTGATGTGGGGCTCAATCCCATAACCCTGAGATCATGACCTGACTGGAATCCAAGAGCCAGAAGCTCAACTGACTGAGCCACCCACGCATCCCTATCAACCAGTTTCTATATGGAATGTAGACACTCTCAAGAAATATGTTGACTCCTGAAATATTTAAATATCTAGTACTCTGCCAATTAATCAAGAACTTGAGTCTAAACACCAGCATAAAAGCAATATATTCTAAAACTCACCAAAATATAATATTAGACTCAATATGCCAGACCATTAGCCTTGTAAATTTATTAAATGCATCACATTTCAGCATTTGTAATTACTTGGATAATTCTAATAGTGTTTAATAGTATATAATTTTAATAGTGTAAATGAAACTATTCTGTTGCCTTAATCCAGGGTTTCTTAACCTCAGCACACTTGGGGCCAGATAATTCTTTGTGGTAGGGGGCTGTTTCATGCATTGTCATTGCAGGATGTTTACCAGCATTCCTGGACTTTACCCACTAGATGCCAATAGCAACCCCCCCACCATCTTGGTTGGACAATAAAAAATGTCTCCAAATCATCCCTAGTTGAGAACCACAGCTTTGAATCTACAGTCCAATCATTTCGACTCTCTTCTAACTTTGTTCAGAATGTATACTTTTTTCCTCAAGAGTGATGAATAACCATTACTTTTTAGCTTTCCAGGTATACAAAATTAACAGACGATTTTTGAAAGATTGCTAGTGATGCTAGCAGCATAAAATGCCAATTTAAAAGGTACTTATATTACATTGTCACTATTACGTGTAACATGATTGTTGGTTGGGAAAAATAAAATCATGTTTACAAAATTTCTCAGGAAACTGTGGTCAGTATCCCCAAGGGTTTTAAGAGCCCAAGCTCTGCAGATAGAGTCTCAGTATGAACCTTCATTCCAACTGCTCACCAGACCTGAGCATGTGACTGAATCTCTGTTCCTCTATCACCTCTCTGGTAGTTTGGTAGTACTAATATTAGCCAGCTCAGAGGGTTGCTTAGGGGGATAAAATGAGATAATGCAGACAAAGTATTTGGCAGATAACAAGCACTCAGTATTTCCCAATATTATTGTTCAGTGTTTACTGACATTCTCCCAAGTTTATCCCATGTCTATTGCTATTTTCACTCTACTAAAAAATTGATGAGTTCTATTTTACAAAGAGAAACAGCTGACTGCAAACTCTTCTCTGTTTATCAGTTGATTGTATACCCTATTTATCAGAAAATGACTATTCATTTTCTATGGACACAATGAACATATTTGAGAAATAAAACTGGGGAAAGTGACATGATCAGGGGCCATATTTGCTTAGTGCATTTAGATGATACTTCAGGAAAAAAGGTATGAAAATTCAAATAACATTTAGTGATGCTTTAAACAATTGATATTTACTAAAAAGAATAAAACTGAAATCAGGGCTGTTCTGGAAAATCCAGAATTACCTGAGTTATCTGGACCTGTGGACAAGAAAACCTGAAAGTAGGAAAATAGGGTTTTCAGAGAAAATTGTGCCTTCTAGGGAAGTGGTCCCAGGCATTCAAAATAGCTGGTTATTGGGTTCGATATAATCACTCTGGAGGCAAGTAAGAAGAAGGTCTCTTCATTCATTGTAATGAAATGAGCAGATATTCTACACATACCTAACAGCAGGAAAAGCACCCTCATCAAAAATCAGTAAGTCACTTGTTAGAAACCACTGAATCATAGATGAAGAGAGTTCATAATCCTATAGAGGCATACAACTTGCCCTAGATTTTTAATCAATTTTCTTCTCCACTGCAGTCAGCTTAGTTCAGGGTGATTTCTTACCTCAAATGCTTTTGGGTATCCCCCTTACTTTTCAAAAAAAAAGAATACAGCCACTCACATCTATCAGTCAATGTTAACCAAAAAAGTAGAATTAAACAATCATAACTTTATAAGAAAGGCAATTTACAATTCTGTTGAAACTTTGGCACCTGGGTGGCTCAGTCAGTTAAGTGTCTGCCTTCAGTTCAGGTCATGATCCTAGGGTCCTGGAATCAAGTCCTGCATTGGACTCCCTACTCAGCAGGGAGTCGGCTTGGGATTCTTTCACTCCCTCTCTCCCCACTCTCACTCTCTCTCTCAAATAAATTAAATCTTAAAAAAAAAAGAATAAAAATTCTGTTCAAACTTGCTTCTAACAATACTTCTTAAATATCAACAGAATAAATATGTCCTCTCTGGCATGCTAATACATGCTTGAGAATTGTTTGAGAAAAGTTAGTAAGGATTATTCTGAGCTGTTTCAAGGTTAGTTTATTGAGCCAGATACAAGTAAATATAAAATATAACTTGTTAATCTCTTCAAATACATGCAAATTTTAAGTGACATTTGATGTCCTTGCAAAATAAAAGGTTAATGTTGAAAATCAAGTAGGAAGGAGTAAAGTATGATTATTTGGGTTCAATAGCCATGACTGAACATCTTTGTATTAATTTTTCACATGTGTTCCACGGATATAAGATTGATGTAATTAATACGTTTCTATAAAACATTGGCTAGAACCTTAGACAAGTTCCAAAATACATTCCCCTTTCTGTATATACACATGGGTTTTCCACCATATTAGCATATCCTTGTAATACTGACATTAGCTCTTTACAACACATTTAAAGTATTGCATAACCCATTTATGCTAAAAACTGGTATATTTAGGAATTCTAACCTTATCAATTTCTTCAGGGTTGCATAAGTAACAAATTAAATGGCATTATTCCTAAAATCTTTCACCAGTCTTTGGGCAGTGGCTACATGGTAGTTTGTCAACTATTTGGCACACTACAGACAACTAGAGATCTTCAAAAATACTGATGCCTGGTTCCCACACCAGGATACACTGACTTAATTGTTTTGGCATGCAACATAACATTAGGATTTCTTAAAGCTCCCCCAGGCGATTCTAATGTACTGCAATGTTGAGGAAACTTTGGGCTGGAGTAAAGGCCCAGGTTGGGAGTGGGAGCCATGGGCCATTGGCTAATCCAAAGGATCAGACATCTTAATGAAGAAAACATTCTAGATTATGGGTAATGGAGATAAGGAGTACCCTGGGACAAGTCTTACACAATAGCCCAAGAGTTTGTAAAAATGTGCAGATGGGTTAATGGGGTCCCGTTTTGTCAAGCCAATTGGTAAGTACCAAAAACTTTATTTTCTTTATTTTAATTTATCATTTATTGGGTTGGAACATCTGTGCTCACTAAAATCTATTTTAGAGCAACGGGTGCAATGGGTAATTTAGGCAAAATCCACAGTCTTAGTGGTTAAGGTGAGACACACCTATTTGTTCTCTAATTTCATATGTAGTAACCTCTGAGGATTATAGCGGGTATCATGTTAATATGTGAGATCCCCAGGTGTACCTACAATTTGAGTCTAGTATGTCCAATTGGTAGCAATTGGTACATTTCAGCGGATGTGAAAACTAATTCAGAATCTGTGCTATAGAGGTTCAAGAGCCAATAAACAGGTCTTTATCTCTTTGCCATTTACATTATTTTAGTAAGTTTTGGACTTCCAATTGGGTCTAACTGTGGGTCTTTGTTTCAGGTCTTTTTTTTCTTCCCCTTCCCCTATAGTCAGGTTTGTTTGATCGTTCGTTCATTCCTTCCTTCTCTTACTCTCTCTCCCTTTTTTGGTTGGCCACTAAATATAATTTGAGGGCAGGGGGTGTCCTCTCTACCCTATGCTTATTTATAAATTTCTTCCTCCAGAGTTTCAAATCAGTATCATCAGGCTTAGGGGCCACCCCCATGGCAATGGTTGCTTTACAGGGTTTAAAGAAGTTTGAATTAACTCCTTGCTGTGCCACCGGGATGCCATAGGTGTTTTCCCCTATAACTCTGAGGATCAGGATCTGTGTTGTGAAAGAAGCATAGGCAGCAGTAGCAGGAGAGGTACTTAAGGGCCCTGCTGGGTTGTCCGCTGTTAGGTATATGAATCGCAGCACCCCACCTATTGGCTTTCTTTTCTGCATCTCTCTTGCTCTCTGTATACAATTTGTCTCAAAATATTTCATATTTCTAACTGCAAAAAGCCATGGCTTTTAGTTTCTGTCTTGATCCAATTACCCATAGTGCAGGTGGTTATGGGAAAAGTTTGGAAGCCTAGCAGCCTTGTAGGCAACCACCTTTTCCTCCAGGGAATGCCAGTCAATCTCCCTAGGATCCGGGTCCACATACGATAAGGTCATTTTGTCTACGGCCTGTGTGCAAGTCATAAAGCTCCATGATTGCCAGATTAGCCCTTTAGTATGCTGGTAATCAGCAACACTAAGCAAAACCCAGGTACATTGGCTAGGGATTTTGTATTAGGAGAAGAGTGGAATTAGTTACGCTTCTGCTGTTTTGGAACTTGTACCAAATGCTCCCTCCCCTTTTCTCTTCTCATTAGCACCTGGCCATAGGCCTGCAACTGGGGTGCTATGTTTAATTCTCCCCAGCATAGTGGTCTCCTTCTTTTCCACAAAACTCACAGAGGGCCAACTCTGAGCCTATCTCATGGGTGCACAATCACACACAATATCCACATGGCTGCTGCCAAGCTTCCAGTGATGGTCACCAGGCTAGAGGCAGTGACCACATTGTTCTAGTTGGACCTTTGGTAAGTGGGACTCAAGAGCCAAACAGTTAAAGTTAGTTGTATCTGCCTTTACAGGTAGGAAACTCGGAGACCACCTGCCAAACACAGGCCAAACCCAACAACATGTCAAGCTGTGGTGTAGTCAATTAACAATTCTTGTCTTGGGGATGAGAGCATTTTAGGGTGGGAAGAGATGGCAATATTGACAAAGACAAAAAGTGTACCCAAAGCACAAGCCTGCAGCAGTTGGTAGCTGTCTCAGGGGGCCTTTGCCATATCATGGAACCAGTTAGTTAGCCAAGAGGAGTTAGTTAAAGCTGACTAAAGGTGTCCTTGGTCATGAACGGGCCACCTTGTTCACGATCCAAATGTTTTAATTGCCTCCTCTTCACCCCATTGGTGAGGGAGGAAATTCTGCCCCAAGGTTATAGGGATGGCCACATAAACATTTGACCCCCAACACTGGACATATGAGACTGGCAGCAGTTTATTAGTCACATACACTCAGAGCTCAGGGTAGGACACTGCATGCCACAGAAGGCTAAATGGGAGCTGCCCTCAGAACAGAGCAAACAACCAGGGGCTATATGAGGAAGGCCTTATAGTAGCAAGAGGGGAGGTAACCCCTGGTTACTGTGAAAGAATGTGATTGGCAGGAACATGAAACCCACTACTGAGGGATGAGCAAGAGCTGTGCCTGGTCCTCATGAGTAGAGTTGTTTGGCTAGGAGAGCTGGACTCCACTGTGGGAGCAAGTAGGGTGGGGAACTTGTGGTTAGGCTGTTTAAGTCCCTTCCTGTTTCACCAGATGTCAATGTAGCATATAATGTTGGGCCTTAATTTTTGACCCAATATATCAACATTTATGGTGAGCAACAGCATATTTGGGGACTTATTATTGAAAGCCTACTACATGACAAACATGTATCATCAGTGACAAAACTAAGATCCCTGTTCACAAGTATCCATCCAGTAGCATAATTCTTTCTGAACATTCCCTTAGCACATCTATTGGTATTTGAGGAGAAATAAGAAAATATTGAAGTATACAAAGGTTTGCTGATAAGAGAACTTTCTGAAGATCCTAATTTCCCTTCTTTTTTTGTTTCAGTCTTCTTGATAAAACATGATAACCTGAAGTGAAAGCACAAACATCTAGAGTGGTCCCAAGGATGTCGATGAGATATACAGTCAGCACTGATTTCTGATCACTGTGCTTAAAAAAAATACAAGGGTTTACCTCTTCTCCTTCTCCAGATCCCAGTGAAATGATGGAAGAAATATACAAACAAAAATAGATCTGAAGCAGTGCTGATTATCATGGGAACTTAGTGGGACTGTTTGCTATTGACGCACCAAAGAAAACAGTGAGAATCTGCTACAAGATGTAAAGCTACTAGAAAGAGATTAGTGGTGAAATATAAAAGAGCAGAGTCTCATCTCTCTAAAAAAGTGAGTTTCTCTTAGAACCACAGGCTGACCCCCACTGGATGGAGTGGAGGCTGGAAGGTGGGGCAGGTAGGAGACCATGAGCAAGGGAATTCAATAAGGAGCTGCAGAACCTCAGACGTTGTCTGCCACTTGGGACAAAGTTCTATGAAATGGAGATCCAACCCAGAAGAACAAGGGCAGTTCCCAGGAAATCTACAGCCTGGATAGGACGAGGATATAGCACCAGACACACAAAGCAATTCCACAGATCTTGCCCTGGCCCAAGTCCCTCACCACGTCTTCCACAAAATCCCTGGAGGTAGGTCTCCTGGTCCCAGAATGTACATTCACTGCTTCTTACATAACTGGTTTTTAAGAGGTACAAAGATAATCTGTGGTAAACCATCCTGTAAAAGCATTCAAATGATGACTTCAATCTTTAAAATATCTAACTCAAGTGCTACTGAGTAAGCTTGTTTCTCTATAAAAAATGACTCCACTTACACATATATTTATCAATTAGCATTGTGTTCTCTGTAAATAACAACAACAACAACAACAACAACAAAAACCCTGTAACGGGCTTTAAACAAGCCTAGGGAATAAGCCATCAATACTGTTTA
The DNA here is from genome assembly GCF_002201575.2 of Neomonachus schauinslandi. NCBI lineage: Eukaryota > Metazoa > Chordata > Mammalia > Carnivora > Phocidae > Neomonachus > Neomonachus schauinslandi. The sequence continues at coordinate 6,289,359 of NC_058415.1, forward strand.
GCATCTGAATGATACCAGCAGGCTACTCTTACCTCTCCAGTCAGCTGTGCGGAGTTTACAGGTCTTCCTCCTTATGCTGCTCACCTCATGGTCCCAAGATGGCTGCTGCACCTCTGGATCTGAGTGTGTACTTTAGGCAGGAAAAGAAAGGAACAGAAGAAGGTTTACTGTCTGGATCAAAAAAACAGACGCTTTGCCAGAAACTTCCACATGTGTGCTTATGTTATACTGGCCATAACTGTGACACATGGACCCTGCTACCAGCAAGAGACTTGGGAAATCATTTCTACAATGTACAGCCTAGAGAATCAATCTATAGTTTCACTTAACCCTTTGTACCTAAAACGACTGTTTCAAAGGCATTAATGTTTATCTATTAACCTTCACCATGCAGATTAATTCCAACTGGGGCTGGATATAGTAGAACCAGAGAAAGGGGGCTTTGGAATCCAGTAAACATGGGTAGGAATCATGGCTCCAGCATTTTACCAGACATGTGTATGGCATACATTTGGTTTTTCTGTTAAAAGGTTTCTTTGGGTTTTGTTGTTGTTGTTGTTTGTTTTAACAACGTGAAATGTCTTTTAGTTGTGCCTACAAAGCCTGTGAACCCTGCATTTGTCTGTTACTCTTAACGGTAGGGTAAGCCCACATCTGGCACATGTGCTAGACAGTTGAACAAGTTACTTGAGTACTCTCAACTTGCTTCTTCTCTCTATAAAATGGGAAAATGGCCATTTCACTGGACAGCTACAAGGACTCCATAAGACTACATAGGTAAAGTAAAAATCCCCCTGTGGACTGAAAGAAAACCAACCTCAAAGTAGGCTAGCAAAGGCTTTTGTCTGTTGTTTTACTGGGGACAATAGCCAAGGATACAGTCTTTCCAATTGCTCTGCAGAATTGCCTCGAAGCTTATTAGATACAGAGGATTATGTATGCAAAAGAAAGGGGTATGCGTGCTTGGAAGCAGTTCTCCAAGTCACAAGCACAAAGACAAGTCACAAGGTATAATTTGCTATGGTTGTAACAATTAAGGTTTTCTCATTTCCACACAGACATGTGAAAGACCCTTAGGTCATCTTAATACATGTTTCTATCATATCTGATTGTTGAAAAATTTTGCTTGCACGCCCCTGCTTAACTGGTTTTCTGGTTCTTCCTGTGTTTGATTTCCCCTTGAGGTCATCTGAGATGGTCACAAGAGGCTGATTACCAGCCTCCTACTGCAGTTTTAGTGCACACCACCTACTGCCCCCCAGAAACTTAATTTTACACAAGCAATTACTTTGGAGAGCAGCCTTGCAAACGAATTATTTTTTGCAATGACTGTGAACCCACAAACAAACCTTCAAACCTCGGTTTTGAGAAGCCTCTCCCAAACTGCTTATCTTAGCAAAAACCTGTGTAAAAGCACTACCTCTGACCCTCATATAGCTTTGGTCAGTGTTGGTTTTTTGGGGTTTTTTTCTTGTTATTGTTGTTTTAATTATGCAATGCTTAGCATTTGACCAATGCCAAGTGGGTCCTGTTGAAATTAGCAGCAATCTAGAAATTAGAATTATTCTATCCCATAGTTGTATTTGTGATTGTTGAGTTATTACCTTAATCAAAGCTACCCTAACTTCCTCCAAATCTCTGATTTATCTGGTAGAACTGAGGTAATCTGTGTACATTATGAACACAAGCAAATAAATTATTGGAAAAAAATGGACCTATTTTTACTTAAAAGTTCATATCCATCTAGAAACGGGCATATTATCTCAAACTGTTAAATTAGGAGCTATTAAAAATTACCTCACTAGGGTGCCTGGGTGGCTCAGCAGTTGGGCATCTGCCTTCAGCCTCAGGTCATGATCCCAGGGTCCTGGGATCGAGCCCCGCATCAGGCTCCCTGCTCCGCAGGAAGCCTGCTTCTCCCTGTCCCACTCCCCCTGCTTGTCTTCCCTCTCTTGCTGTGTCTCTCTCTGTCAAATAAATAAATAAAAAATCTTTAAAAAAAATTACCTCACTAAATACAGTAAACATAGAATACAGTAGAAAACAAACAAACAAACAAACATGATGTCTGTTCTGTAGCCTGTATTACCAAAACATTCTTTCAAGAATTGCGGGATCTTTTGGGGGGGGGTTGTTTCTGTGTGTGTGTGTGTGTGTGTGTGTGTGTGTGTGTGTGTGTTCTCTCCAGTCTCTAGGGATATAGAAACAATACAATCTAAAATTAAGATACTCAAGTAACTGGTTACAATCAATCTCCCAGAAAAGTCAAAGGAAAGTCAGTAGAGAAGTGCTCTGTAACTTAAGGTATTATACAAGATTAAAGTGATGCATTGAGAATTTTAATATTTTTACCAGGATTTAGATAAAAGTCATCAGTTCTCTCTCTCTTGTTAATTTATCCATTCATTCATTATATCTTTATGGACTGATATACCAGACATTATACTAATTAACTTATTTAGATTAGGTTATGCAACAAATGTTCATGATGGAAAACTGAATTGTGAGATAATATGGGTGATTTCAATTTTATTTTTCTTGATATAATTTAGTGTAAGGGCCATGCCTAACTTTATAATAAAGGAAAACTTCAAATATTGACTGACTTTATTTAAGTATACAAAATAGTTTAAGGGTAAGAAAAGAAAAAAAATATACAATGTAAAGGGTCCAAGAACAGAAAGATGGGCAAACGGAGGAAAGTTGTTAAGGGTGAAAGGTGGGGGGGGGAGAATTCCAAGGAGGTGGGTGGAGAAAGGGGTGGAGCTTGGATAATTGACTCAGGTCTAAGTGGTCGCCCAAGGGCTATAAAAGCTTGGTGAAATCTGGCCAGGACAGCAGCCTGAAGTCCAGGATTGGAACACAGGCAGAGACCGGTGGGCGACAGTGGCTGCAGTCCTAGAGGAAAAACACCCAGAGCAGGAGCGATGTGGTCCAAGATGCCACTCCTGTACTTGTCCCACCTGCTAAGGTTATGGCTGCTACTGAGCCAACTTCCCAGAGGGATCCCCGCTCAGAATGACAACGATATAATTAAGGCATGCAGACGCGAGTTAGTCCGCCTACATATCCAGATCTGCGGCTCGGTCTCCTGGGGGGGAAAGGCTCTCCAGAAAGCACGGGAACCTCGGCAGGCATCTGAACCACTTGCAGGTGAGCACCCCTGCCCCCCACCGATCTGTATTTCCTATTATTGGCTGTTGGCAGGCCACTGACCACTTAGAATGGCACCTGCACTCCCTGGCTCCAGACCGCATGGGCTTCCCGTGCTTAGCCCTGACTCTGAGGCTGCTGATGCCTAAAAGTTTGAAGTTTTCCCTTGTAATTTGCTTTTCTAGTACAGTCTCACCGGGGATCTCACCAGAGGGAGGGAAAGCAGCGGGAACAAAGGCCTCTCCTGAGAGGCACTTGGAGCCCTTCACCTCCTGGCAATCTGGATGATCCAAATGGGGAGAGGGGGAGCCACAGAGGATGCTGGTTGCCCAAAGACCCGTTGGAGGTGGGACCCATTCCAGTTGGACCCCAGAGTCAAGTCCGCGGGCCATAGAGAGGGCGTGCTGGGGGCTGGGGCAACTGGACAGAGCATCTTGACTTGAGAGCTCTGGAGGCAGTCAAGTGTGCCCTGGTTTGAGTGCCAAAGGGCCTGGGGCAGAACTTGGAGACTCCTGAGAGGGTCCTGGAGTGGGAGACACGAAAGGGCTTATTAATGACTCTACTCCTTTGTGAAAAGGCTGGGCTGTGGCCCACACCATCGAAAATTTCCTCTTTTAATTTTATTTTTATTGTAAACTTCACCAAAGGGGAGAGCCTGGCCTAGTCTTTGCACTGGACCTTGAAGTTCATTTGTGAGATAAGGAAGGTATTGAAAATAAAGAAAAGGGCCTAATCTACAGGAGAAACTGAAGGGGACCTAAAGTCAAGGGAAGTTCGCCTGAGGGAAGTTTTCAGCTGAAAAGCTGATTGATGCTTCAAGCATTTAGAAGCTGGAGCAGATTTTCTTTAAAAGCAAGACCCCAGAATTGAGTACAGCTCAAATCTGGAACGGTTTAAAAAACAAAACAAAAACAAAAAGAACTTCTATAGTAATAAACTATAAAGATAAACTGGAAGCTAAGGTTAAGTAGCAATGCAAACTTTCACAGACACACTATTCTAAGCAGTGAATGGGTCATACTAAATTCAGAAAAGGCAAGCTCAATTATAAATAACTTAGTGTTTTATGTTTCACAACATATATGCAATTTATGATAAATCACAACTATATTTTATAGCCTATCTATCCGGTATACAAGTGACCCTCATATAAAATTATTGTGCATACTAACCAACATTTGCTTCTCTTTTATGGGATTTAAAGCATGATTATAAAGCTATTCACTTTACTTTTCTACACTGTTGCTCAGAGACCAATTTATTTAATGCAAGTTCTTACAGAATTCTTATATATTATTATTAGAAAAGTACTACAAAGTTTAGGGATTTACTGATTCAAAGTAGGGATGACCAGATTGCATTGTGTTTCCTGCGCCAATTCACTTTTTCTGAATAAATAATATATGCTCATATTAAAGATTGAAACAGATACATAAATATAAAAAAAATGAAGAACACTCAGAGATATTAAAGACTTTGAAAAAATATGTGAATTTAATGAGGAAATAAAAATATCTATATTAAATGAGGAATTGGCAAGCAATGTTAATGAGATATGTAGGGGCACCTGGCTGGCTCAGTGGGTAGAGCATGTGACTCTTGATCTCAGGGTTGTATGTTTCAGCCCCACCTTGGTTGCAGAGATTACTTAAAAATAAAATCTTTAAAGAAAAAAAAATAAAAGCATTTGGAAATATGTATGTATACCTCCTGACTTTCACTTAATATTATAGTGTGAGCAGTTTCTCACATTGTTATTCTCCAAAAACATAATTTAAAACTTTATAATATTCTATATCATAAATCTACCATATATATTTAGCCATTCTTAGTGGACATTTAGGTTGTTTCCAAATTGTTGCTTAAAAATGATTTTCTGAGAAGATGTATATATAGCTATTTAGCCAAATTTCTATTTCTGTAGGAGTACTGTGATTTAAACTATTTTCAAAGAACTCTCTTAATTGCTACCCAGTACACAATTTATTTATTTATTTATTTATTTATTTATTTAAGATTTTATTTATTTATTTGAGAGAGAATGAGATAGAGAGAGAGCATGAGAGGGGGGAGGGTCAGAGGGAGAAGCAGACTGCTGAGCAGGGAGCAGGGAGCCCGATGCGGGACTCGATCCCAGGACCCTGGGATCACGACCTGAGCCGAAGGCAGTCGCTTAACTGACTGAGCCACCCAGGCGCCCCCCAGTACACAGTTTAATTAGAAATGACCTAACATAATATTTCCTGCAAGTGAAGATCAAGAAAAATGTCTAAATTACTAGTTAAGAATCTTTTGGAAGTATATGTCAATAATTTGTTATTCATGAGTTTAAAACCTCTATTGTTAGTTTTTGTTTTCATATTATCAAATTGTTAACTAACCATTTTTTCCTATAACATGTGCAGAAATAACACCCATTGCACCCCTTTTAAAAAATAAGACAGATATTTTTAACTAAAAGAGGTCTATCGTAGTGAAATTTTAGTTCAAAATACAGTGGTTAAGAGATTGCTTATATGATTTCAGGTTGATTAGAATATCTTTTATTTAGACTTAAGAAGGTAAAGTTGTTGATTGCAAGATGTTTCAAAATAAGTTTAAAAAACACTTTTAATAAAAGAGTGCAACACAAGCAACAAAAGTAAAAGTAGAAAAGTGGAACTACATCAAACTAAAAAGCTTCTGCAGAGCAAAGGAAATAATCAGAGTGAAAAGGCAGCCTATGGAACAGGAGAAAACATTTGCAAATCATGTATCTGCTAAGGGTTTAATTTCCAACCTATATAAGGAACTCCTACAACTCAATAGCAAAAAAGGTAATAACCCAATTAAAAAATGGGCTGAAGACTTGAATAGACATTTTTGCATAGAAGACATACAATGGCCAACAGGTATAAGAAAAGAAGCTCTATATCATTAATCATCAGGGAAATGGAAATCAAAACCACAACGGTATCATTTCACAACTGTCAGGATAGCTATTATCAAAAAAAAAAAAAAAAAAAAAAGACAGGCACATGGGTGGCTCAGTCAGTTGTGTCCCACTCTTGATTTTGGCTCCAGTCATGGTCTCAGGGTTGTGAGATCAGCCTCCGTGCTGGCTGTGGAGTCTGCTTGAGATTCCCTCCCTCTCCCTCTGCCCCTCCCCCATAAAAAAAAGACAAGTATTGTTCAGGATGTGGAAAAACTAGAACCCTTGTATACTGTTCGTGGGAAGGCAAAGCAAAATGGCGCAGCACTATGGGAAACACGATGGAGATACCTCAAAAAAAAAAAATAGAATTACCATATGATCTAGCAATCCCACTTCTGCATATTCATCTAAAATAAATGAAATCAGGGGGCGCCTGGGTGGCTCAGTCGTTAAGCGTCTGCCTTCGGCTCAGGTCATGATCCCAGGGTCCTGGGATCGAGCCCCACATCGGGCTCCCTGCTCCACAGGAAGCCTGCTTCTCCCTCTCCCACTCCCCCTGCTTGTGTTCCCTCTCTCGCTGTGTCTCTGTCAAATAAATAAATAAAATCTTTAAAAAAAATAAAAATAAAAATAAAATAAAATAAAATAAATGAAATCAGGATCTTGAAGAGATATTGCCACTCCCACATTCATTGCAGCACTATTCACAATAGCCAAGATGTCAAAACACCTTATATGTCCATCCACAGATGGAAAAAGAATGCCAAAAAACACAGCTATGAATAAACACAACAGAAACTACAGTTGTTTTGCCTAATTAATTAATTGGCTTTAAGTACATGGAAAGTTACTATTAGCTTTTCTCTGCATTCAGTAAGGCCCCAACTATAGAAGATTTAAATTAGAGCAGGGGGAATTTTATGAAGAGATTGAATTAAACTTAGGATACCTTACTGAAGGAAAATGCAAATTTATACCAAAAATGGTATAAATTCTCATCTGTCAAAAAAAGATGGCGGAGGAGTAGGGGACCCTATTCCAACTGGTCCCTGGAATTGAGCTGGATATCTACCAGACCACTCTGAACACCCACGAAATCAGCCTGAGATATAAGAAGATAAATCTGGATCTCTACAAACAGAATATCGCAGGCGGTTGGTTTCAAGGTATGAAGCAGGGAGCGGTGATTCCACTGGCAGATATCAGAGGATAAATGGCAGGGGGAGGGAGCCTGGCCGTGGGGATCCTACACCGCCAGTGAGCGAGAGCCTACCCCACTGGGGACGGGGCACAGGCTCACAGACCGGTAGCAGTGGGGAAAGGACTTTAGGGCAGCCCCCAAGATGGAAACCCAGAGTGGCAGGGTTGTGTGTGCGAACTGGGGGCAGCTGGTGGTTTTAGAAGCACAAAGGGCAGAGATGTGCCCTGACCCGGAGGCGAGGACTGGGAGCCCTGCTGAGGGGCGCACAACCCAGGACGCTGTAGCTTATAGCAGCACAGACAGAAACAGAGATAGTGTGGCCTGGAGAGCTCACTGAAGAACAGACTGTGATCTCTCTGCTCAGACTGTGAACAGGCAGAGGGTTGGAAACGGTGTCTTCTACTCTGACTCTTAGAAGAGACGTGGAAAGCCACCAGGGAAACTGCCAGAGAACAAAAGCCCCAAAAACTGGTTTTCACTGAGCCCATCCCCCGCCACAGGGGGCAGGGCAACTCTGCCCAAACAGGGTTGCCTGAGTAACAGCGCAGCAGGCCCCTCCCCCAGAAGATAAGGGAAAACAAGAGGCCAGCAACACTAAGGTCCCTAGAAAACAGGTGCATCTTGCTTGGGTTGTGGTCAATAATTTGGACAGTATACATTCCCTCAACCACCCCTCAACAGAATGACTAGGAGGAGGAACCCCCAAAATAGGAAAGACTCAGAAACTATGACTTATGCCATAGATTTACAAATGGATTCAGATATAACCAAGATGTCGGAGATGGAATTCAGGCTAGCAATTGTGAAGACAATAGCTAGAATGGAGAAATCAGTTAATGGCAACATAGAGTCTCTAAGGGCAGAAATGAAAGCTGAATTGGCAGAACTTAAAAATGCTATCAATAAAATCCAATCTAATCTAGATAATCTAACAGCTAGGGTAAGTGAGGCAGAAGAACGAATTAGTGACCCTGAAGACCAATTAATAGATAAAAAGGGAAAAGAGGAGGACAGGGCAAAACAACTCAGAATCCATGAAAATAGAATCAGGGAAATAAGTGACACTGTGAAATGTTCCAATGTCAGAATTACTGGAATCCCTGAGGGGGTGGAGAGAGAGAGAGAGGACTAGAAGATATATTTGAGCAAATCGTAGCTGAGAACTTCCCTAATCTGGGGAATAAAACAAACATTCGAGTCCTAGAGGCAGAGAGGACCCCTCCCAAGATCAAGGAAAACAGGCCAACACCCTGGCATGTAAGAGTAAAACTCACAAATCTAAGAACCAAGGAAACCATCTTAAGGGCAGTTGGGGGAAGAGATTCAGTATAGTACTAGAAGTCCTAGCAACAGCAATCAGACAACAAAAAGAAATAAAAGGTATTCAAATTGGCAAAGAAGAAGTCAAACTCTCTCTTTTCGCAGATGACATGATACTTTATGTGGAAAACCCAAAAGACTCCACCCCCAAATTACCAGAACTCATACAGCAATTCAGTAATGTGGCAGGATACAAAATCAATGCACAGAAATCTGTTGCTTTATTTTTTTTTTTAATTTTTAAAAAGATTTTTATTTATTTATTTGAGAGAGAGAGAGAGCATAAGAGGAGGAAGGGTCAGAGGGAGAAGCAGACTCCCCACTGAGCAGGGAGCCCAATGTGGGATACGATTCCCGGACTCCAGGATCATGACCTGAGCTGAAGGCAGTCACTTAACCAACTGAGCCACCCAGGTGCCCCCAGTTGCTTTCTTATACAATAACAATGCAGCTGTAGAAAGAGAAATTAGAGAAACAATTCCATTTACAATAGCACCAAAAACCAAAAACCAAAAACCGTCAGAATAAACCTAACCAAAGAGGAAAGGATCTATACTCTAGGAACTACAGAACACTCATGAAAGAAATTGAAGATGACACAAAAAGAAGGAAAAACATTCCATGCTCATGGATCAGAAGAATAAACATTGTTAAAATGTCTAGGCTACACAGAGCAATCTCTACCTTCAGTGCCATCCCGATCAAAATTCCAATGACATTTTTCAAAGTGCTGGAACAAACAATCCTAAAATTTGTATGGAATCAGAAAAGACCCCGAATCGCCAAGGAAATGTTGAAAAAGAAAAACAAAGCTGGGGGCATCACGGTGCCCGATTTCAAGCTATATTCCAAAGCTGTGATCACCAAGACAGCATGGTACTGGCACAAAAACAGACATATAGACCAATGGAACAGAACAGAGAGCCCAGATATGGACCCTCAACTCTATGGTCAATAATCTTTGACAAAGCAGGAAAAAACATGCAATGGAAAAAAAGACAGTCTCTTCAATAAATGGTGCTGGGAAAATTGGACAGACACATGCAGAAGAATGAAACTTGACCATTCTCTAACACCAAAAACAAAGATAAACTCAAAATGGATGAAAGACCTCAATGTGAGACAGGAATCCATCAAAATCCTAGAGGAGAACATAGTAACCTCTTTGACATTGGCCACAGCAAATTCTTTCAAGATGCATCTCCAAAGGCAACTGAAACAAAAGCAAAAATGAACTTTTGGGACTTCATCAAGATAAAAAGCTTCTGCACAGCAAAAGAAAGTCAACAAAACAAAGAGGCAACCCACAGAATGGGAGAAGATATTTGCAAATGACACTACGGATAAAGGGGTGGTATCCAAGATCTATAAAGAACTTCTCAAACTCAACACCCAAAAAACAAATAATCAAGTCAAAAAATGGGCAGAAGACATGAACAGACACTTCTCCAAAGAAAACATACAAATGGCTAAAAGACACATGAAAAAATGTTCATCATCATTAGCCAGCAGGGAAATTCAAATCAAAACCACACTGACATACCACCTTACAGAAGTTAGAATGGCAAAAATTGACAAGGCAAGAAACAACAAATGTTGGAGAGGTTGTGGAGAAAGGGGAATCTTCTTACACTGTTGATGGGAATGCAAGTTGGTACAACCACTTTGGAAAACAGTGTGGAGGTGCCTCAGAAAACTAAAAATAGAGCTACCCTATGACCCAGCAATTGTACTACTGGGTATTTACCCCAAAGACACAGATGTAGGGAAAAGAAGGGCCATATGCATCCCAATGTTCATAGCAGCAATGTCCTCAATAGCCAAACTGTGGAAAGAGCCGAGATGCCCTTCAACAGATGAATGGATAAAGAAGATGTGGTCCATATATACAATGGAATATTACTCAGCCATCAGAAAGGATGAATACCCAACTTTTACATCAACATGAATGGGACTGGAGGAGATTATGCTAAGTGAAATAAGTCAAGCAGAGAAAGTCAATTATATGATTTCACTTATTTGTGGAACATAAGGAATAGCATGGAGGACATTAGGAGAAGGAAGGGAAAAATGATGGGGAAATCGGAGGGAGAGATGAACCATGAGAGACTATGGACTCTGAGAAACAAACTGAGGGTTTTAGAGGGGAGAGGGGTGGGGGGATGGGTTAGCCCGGTGATGGGTATTAAGGAGGGCATGTACTGCATGGAGCACTGGGTGTTATATGAAATCAATGAATCGTGGATCACTGCATCAAAAACTAATGATGTACTGTATGGTGACTAACAACATAATAAAATAAAATTTTAAAAAATTCTCATCTGTCAGTTTAGAACGTGAATGAGAAAGCATTAGGAGGAAAGATAAAGTACTAGAGTATTGTTTTATTTGAAGTAAATACTCTGGGAAAAAGGAATTGTTAAATAGATGTGTGAGGGACGTCAGAGACTGGTTATCTCCTGACGTTTAGATCAGAGCAGTTGAAAATTCTGACTTTAACTTTATCCTGAAGCAGTAATTTGCCACCATGGAATATTTGATAGGACTGCAATAACAACTCAGAAGTTAGTAATAGAAGAAAATTACCCAGGTAAGAAAAATTCATCTGTCATCAAACTGAGTGTTTTCAATGACCAAGATGACTTCAGAAATCAGGGAGAGTCAAAACTGCTATGATGAAAGCATTAAGGGGACATGAAGAAAGATGACAGAAGGTCTCTGGAATAAAGCAGAATCTTGGTGATGCTGTAGTAATTTAAGCCACCCAACTATAATACTCTAAGTTGTTTAATTAGGATACTTGTTGATTCTGTTTTGATACTAATTCTATTAAGACAATGCTTTCCTTTACTTCTATGCAAAATTTTGTTTTCCTGATGTTCCTTGACTTGAGTATTTTTCCCTCTCTCCCCTCCCCGTTTAGAAATCGAGCCATCCTCCATCATCAATACAAAAACCTTAAATACAATGTTGGAATACATTCCTAATTTGTCACAGGAGCTGAAGGCAACACTGTCTGCGAGGCAGCCATCATTACAAGAGCTACAACTTGCACTGGAAAGTTCAAATCTTAACTTGGAAGAATTGAAGAAAATTGTTTTTAGTGGACAATATGAAGCTGAAGAGAAAAGTCTTTCAGAATTAGAAAACTCAGGCTTAGATAAACATTCCCGAAAAAAGAGACAGCCCTATGTAAACTTAAGTGAGAAGTGTTGTCATATAGGTTGTACCAGAAAAGAGCTTGCTATACTATGCTGAGATGAAAGTATTGTGTATTTCATCTACTGTTCCCATGATTCTTGATGACACATTCACTGATGGCTCTGTCACCCCACTGATTATTAAAATATGAGAAATCATCATTTAGTGTTTCGGCTTTTCATTTGGTGTGTAACAAAATATTCCTTGCATTATTATAGTTTCTGCTAATAATACTTTTTATTCCAAAAAATATTTTGCCTTTTTTATTAATGGTGTAGTTGTTACTGCTTTTTTAATGCTGTTAACTTAAAGTGACATAATCTTTATCATCTTAACCACACATAATAACTCAAAAAAATTTTTGATGGCTTAGTAAAACATTTTGCTTTGCACTAGTGAGAAAGGATAAGCCTATTTTTAAAATTTGTATTTGATAAATTATAATCTGTCACCCACTCTTTTTCCTCCAGACCTAATGCCCAAATGTTATCTCACTACTTAATATTAAACACATTAATAGCAAGAGATAAAAATAAAAAAATAACGTACACAATGCCTAACACCAGGTACACAAAATGGACCAAAATGTTTTTATTGATATTAATTCAGATCGGATATATAAAGAGTCACAAAACTTGGACTTTTCTAATAGATTTTAAAAGATTTTTGTGTCTTATTGAACTATTAATTGCAAATAATCAGATTGAACACTAAATCCATTTAACTGAATTGGGGACATATGAACTCAAGTATTTTTCAAACTAGGGTTCTTCTAATTCTACCATCTAAGACACTAAAAGTAAATTATGTTTTTTTAAGGAGAAAAATGAATAGATATATAAAAGAGAATAAACAACTGAGTGTCATATATTACAGAAGAACTGATTTAGCAAGGGAACAAACTTTATGTTTGCTATTTGAGAATTTACAAACCATTTCTATAACAAAATAACTGTGAAATGATATGAAAACTTGTAAGAAAAGTAAATTAACAAGTACCTTAGTATTTAGCCAGTTCCTTTGACTTATATACACCTACATTTCTAGGCAGCATTTACAGAAAACTTAAATAGCAAGTTAATCTCTATCAAATATCTATAAACAGAATTTTAAATATTCTCCCCAATTTCAAATCTCCATAATGGTTAATCATAATGAGTCTTCTAAGGTTTATTACGTACTAACCAAGGCTACATTGTAAAACTTCATAGGTGGCTGCAGAACCTCACAGGCCATAAGCCACTTGGACAAAGCCAGAAAGAGCGCTATCTGAAATGCAAAGTCCAACAAAGGAGAACAAGGGCAGTACCCAGGAATTTTAGCCCCAACAGAATGAAGAGGCATTCCCAGACACATAAGGCATCTCCCCAGACCCTGCCCTAACTCATATCCCTCTTATGCACCTCCAAAAAAGCCCTGGAGGTGGGGTTCCTGGTCCCAGAATCTGCATTCACTACCTCTGATGATATGACCACATTTTAAGTGGTACAATCTATGGTTAACCATACACACTCAAATAATCCGTTAACATCTTTAAGATATCTAATTCTCATGTTACCAAAGTCCCCCTAAAATTCTCACGAGAAACTAATTTCCTACAACATGTGCAGAAATAACACTCATTTCACCCTTTTTAAAAAATAAGAAATATGTTTAACTAAAAGAGGTCTAAGTGAAATTTTAGTCCAAAATACAGTGGTTAAGAGATGTTTGTATGCTTATTTCTCATATAAAAAAATTTACTCTTTGTATATGTGTATCAATTAGGATTGTGTTCTCTGTAAATAACAAAGCCCTACAATGGTGGCTTCCAAGAAGCCTATGGACTAAATATCCAACCCTAAATGATGCAAGCAGGCTCCTCACACATTTCCAGTCAGCTATGCTTAGTATATGGGTCTTCCTCCTTATGCCTCTCACCTCATGGTCCCAAGATGGCTGCTGCACCTCTGGATCTGAGTGTGTACTTTAGGCAGGAAAAGAAAGGAACAGAAGAAGGTTTAGTGTCTGGATCAGAAAAGCAAAGGCTTTGCCAGAAATCTCCACATGTGTGCTTATGTTATACTGGCCATAACTGTGACACATGGACCCTGCTGCCAGCAAGAGACTTGGGAAATCATTTCTAGACTCACTTATAGCCTAGAGAGTTGAGGTAAGCAAGAGAGAAGGGTCTAGAAAGAAGACTGAAGTTATCAACCTATACCTTCACTCATGCTTGCTGCTCTTGTACCTACAATGACTGTAGGTACAAGACATTAATCTTCATTAGCCTTCACTATTAAGATTAACTCCATAATGATGTACTATACATTGGCTAATTGAATTAAAGAAAAATTAACTCCAACTGGAGTTGGATCCAAGGGATATCACGGGAAAAAGAAAGGAGTCTTTGGAATCCAATAGACATGGGTAGGAACTGCATTCCAGCACTTAGCAGCTATATGCATGGGCACATTTATTTTTTCTCTTTAAAAAAGTATCTTTGTTTCTTTTGACTGAAAACATTTATTTATATTTTTAATGAAATAACAATTTTTAAAGCAGTTTTCATTCCAATTTTGGTATATGTGGTACCAAAGCAAATACAAAGCAGTTTTCAGTTTACAGAAAAATATAGCAAAAAGTACAGAGAGTTCTCATCTACCCTCTTGCTCACAAAAAGTTTCTCCTATTATTAACATCTTGCATTAGTGTGGTTCAGTTGCATTACCTGATGAACCAATAAAGACATATTATTATAATTATTATTTATTATTATGAAAGTCTACAGTTTGTTAGGTTTCATCCTTTGTGTTGTACATTCTGCATTGTTTTTTTTTTTAATTAACTGACTTTTTATCACCCTATCACCTACCATTTGTACATTTGTTATATGTAGGATATTTATTATGACTGATGAACCACCACTCACATATCATTATCAAGCAAAGCCCACAGTCTACATTACGGTTCACAGTTGGTGTTGTACATTCTAGGGTTTTGACAAATCTGTGTAACATGTACCCATCCTTTCAGCATCATACACAACAGTTTCCTTGCCCTAAAAATCTCTTGTGCTACATCTATTCATCCCTTCCTCCCCTCATGTCCCTGGCAACCAACCACTAATCTTTCTACTTTCTCCACTGTTTTGCCTTTCTAGAAACTCATACAGTTATCACAGTATACAGCCTTTTCAGATTATCTTCTTTTAAAAGACTTAGTAATACACCTTTAAGATTCTTCCATGTCTTTTCAGGGCTCAATAGCCCTTTCTTGATAGCACTGAGTAACATTCCATTGTATAGATATATCAGTTTATCCATTCACCTATTGAAGGACATTTTGGTTACATCCAAGATTTGGCAATTATGAATAAAGATGCTATAAATATCTGTGTGCAGGTTTTTGTGTGGACATAAGTTTACAACTCCTTTGGGTGTACTAGATCATATGCTAAGAATATGTACTTTTGAAAAAAACTGATAAACTGTTCCCCAAAGTGTCTGTCCCATTTTGCATTCCCACCAGCAATGAATTAGAGGTCCTGCTACTTACTGTGTATCCTCACCAGCATTTGATATTGTCAGTGTTCTGGATTTTGGCCACTCTAATAGGTATGCAACAGTATCTCATTGTTTTAATTTGCAATTCCCTAATGATATATGATATTGAGCATCTTTTCATATCCATTATATCTTATTTGGTGGAAATGTCTGTTCATACCTTTTGCTAATCTCTTAATCTGTCTGTTTTCTTACTGTTGAATTTTAAGAGTTCTTGTATACTTTGGATACCAGTCATTTATCAGAAACGTGTTTATACATGTATAGCTTGTTGTTTCACTTCCAATGAGTGTCTTTCATAAAGAAGGCTCATGTTTTAATAAAGTCCAATGTACCAACTTTTACTTTCATGAATCATGTTTTAGTATTATATCTAAAAGGTCATTCATTATTCACTCACAAATCAAATGAAAAATGAAATTAAATCAAATGAAAAACAAAACAAATGAAGAAAAAAGAGACAAACAAAAAAAACCAGACTTTTAACTATAAAGAACAAACTGATGGTTACCAGAGGAGAGGTGGTTGGAGGGGTGGGGGAAATAGGTGATGGGGATTAAAGACTAAAGAGTACATTTAACTCGATGAGCAGTGAGTAATTTACAGAATTGTTGAATCACTATAATGTACACCTAAAACTAATATAACACTGTACATTAATTATACTGTAATTAAATAAAATTTTTAATAAAAATAAAAGATCATGGCAAACCCACATCACTTAGATTTTCTGCTATATTATATTCTAGGAGTTTTACAGTTTTGCATTTTTTATGGTAAAATACAAATACCATAAAATTTACCATTTTAGCCATTTTTAAGTGTACATTTCATTGGCATTAAGTGCATTCACACTGTTGTACAACCATCACTACTATCCATGCCTAGAACTTTTTCATTATCTCACACTGAACCTGTGTACTCATTAAACAAGACTCCCCATTCCATCACTGTGAGTCCCTGGTAACCACTACCCTAGTCTCTGTCTCTATGAAACTGGCTATTCCAGATACCTCATATAAGTGGAATTATATAATATTTGTCCTTCTGTGTCTGGCTTATTTCACTTACTATAATGTTTTTAAGGTTCACCCATGTTGTAGCATGTATCAGAGGTTCATTCCTTTTTATGGTATAATAATGTTTCATTGTATATACCATATTTTCTTTATCCACTCATCCATTAATGGTCATTTGGGTTATTTCCACCTTTTGGCTTTTGTGAATAATTCTGCTTACGAACATGAGTGTACAAATACCTGTTTGAGTCCCTGCTTTCAATTCGTTTGAGTACATACCTAGGAGGGGAATTACTGGATCATATGCTCATTCTATTTTTAACTTTTTGAGGAACCATCATACTGAATTCCACAGAGGCTATACCATTTTACATTCCCAATAGCAGTGCACAAGTTTTTCAATTTCTCTACATCCTTGCAAATCCTTGTTATTTTCCTTTTGGAATAACAGCCACTCTAATGAATGTGAAATAGGATCTCATTGCGCTTTTGATTTGCATTTACCTAATCACCAGTGATAGTGAGCATCTTTTCATGTGCTTATTGGCCATCTTCTTTGGAGAAATGTCTATTCAAGTCATTCACCTATTTTAATTTGGTTATTTGTTTTTGTGTTGTTGAGTTGCAGGAGACTTCTTTATATATTCTAGAAGTTACACCTTTTCTGATGTGTATTTAGAAAATATTTTTCCCATTCCAGTGAGTAGCCTTTTCACTCTCTTGATAGTCTTCTTTTTAAAAGATTTTATTTATTTATTTGAGAGAGAGAATGAGAGAGAGAGCACGAGAAGAGGGAGGGCCAGAGGGATCCTGGACTCCAGGATCATGACCTGAGCCGAAGGCAGTCACCTAACCAGCTGAGCCACCCAGGCGCCCCTCTTGATAGTCTTTTGATGCATAAAGGATTTTAAGTTTGATGTAATTAAATTTACCCATTTTTATTTTGTTTCTGTGTTTTGGTGTCACATCTAAGAAATCATTCCAATGGAAATCAATCCAAAGCTTTTGGTGCTTTTAGTGTTACATCTAAGAAATCATTCTATTGGAAATCAACCCAATGTCATAAAGTTTTTATCCTGTGTTTTCCTCTAAGAGATTTATAGTCTTAGCTCTTACATTTAGGTCTTTGATCCATTTGAGTTAATTTTTGTGGACAGTATAAGGTAAGGGTCAAACATCATCTATTAGCATGTGTAAATCCAGTTTTTATCCACAAATTTTTGGGGGAAAAAGTCATTTCCCCATTGAATGGCCTTGGTGTCCTTGTCAAAAATAATTTGAACATATATGTGAGAGTTTATTTCTGTGCTCAGTATTCTATTCCTTTGGTCTATATGTCTTTCCTAATGCCACTACCACACTAGTTGATTACTATAGCTTTACACTAAGTTTTGAAATCAATAAATACAAGACCTCCAATTCTGTTGTTTTTTCAAGATTATTTTGGCTATTCAGGGTCCCTTGAAATCTCCTATATATCTCACGATATGTTTTTCTTATTTGCAAAAAAATTATTGAGATTTTGATAGGGATTACACAGACTCTGCAGATTGTCTTGGGTAGTACTGACTTTTAACAACAGTAAGTCTTTCAACCTAATGAATATGGGATGCCTTTCCATTTACTTATGTCTTCTTTAATTTCTTTCAGCAATGCTTTGTAGTTTCCACTGTACAAATCTTTTGCATCCTTCGTTAAGCTTATTCCTAAATATTACATTCTTTTTGATGCTATTTTAAATGGAATTGTTTTATTAAAAGCTAGTTTTACTGCTGACCCTGCCTACCTATGAGCTTGCAGAGGCCTCATACAGGATCCTCAACAGCACAGGGACCAAATCCTGTCCAGTGCACACACAGCAGGCAAAGTAGGTCATTGCAGCCAACTGAACTGAAGGCAAATGCAGCTCAGGCACAACAGTAGGGTGTATGCAGCCCACATGGAAGACACCCCTGGAGCACCTGGTTCTGGTGACTAGGGGGCATTGTGCTACAGGGAACCACAGGATTCCTTCTACACAAGGTCACTACTTTCAAGACCAGGAGAAGTAGCTAACCTCCCTAAATACATAGAAACAAACACAGAGTCTGGGGGGACAGAGGAATATGTCCCAAATGAAAGAATAGGACAAAATCACAGAAAAAAGCTAAATGAAATGGAGATAAGCAATATGCCTGATACAGAATTCAAAGTAATGGTCATAAAGATACTCACTGGACTTGAGAAAAGTATAAATGATCTCAGTGAAAACTTCAACAGAGGTAGAAAATATAAAAGAACCAGTTAGAGATGAAGAATTCAGTAATTGAAATAAAAAAAACACTAGCGGGAATCAACAGCAGATTATAGAATGCAGAGCAGATCAATGATTTGGAACACAGGGTAATGGAAAGCAACCAAGCTAAACAGCAAAAGGAAAACAAGAATTTTTAAAAATGACAAGAGGCTAAGGGAACTCAGTGATGTCATCAAGTGTAATAACATTCACATTACAGAGATTCCCAGAAAGAGAACAGAGAGAAAAGGGGGCAGAAAATGTATTTGAAGATCTAATAACTGAAAACTTCCCTAATCTGGGGAAAGAAACAGAAATCCAAACCCAGGAAGCACAGAGGCCCTAACAGATTAATCCATCAAGGTCCATACCAAGACCTATAGTAATTAAAATGGCAAAAAAGTAATGATAGAGAATTTTAAAAGCAGTAAGAAAAAACAGTTACACAAAGGGGAAACTCAACAAGGCTACCAGATGATTTTTCAGCAGAAACTTTTCAGGCCAGAAGGGAGTGACATGATATATTCAAGGGGCTGAAGGGAAAAAACCTGCAACCAACAATACTCTACCCAGGAAGATTATCAATCAGAATAAAAGGAAAGATAAGGAGTTCCCAGACAAACAAAAGCTAAAGGAGTTTGCCACCACAAAATCAGTCTTATAAGAATCATTAAAGGGAATTCTAGGAGTGGGGAAAAAAGCCATAATTAGAAGTAAGAAAATTACAAAAGGAAAAAGTTTCTCAGGTAAATGCAAATATATAATAAGGGTAATAGACTAATCATTTATAAAACTAGTATGTAGGTTAAAACACAAAAGTAGCAAAATCAATTATATCTACAAAAATCAGTCAAGGGAATACACAAAATAAAAGGATGTAAAATATGACATCACATATGTAAAATGTGGAGGGGTAAGTAAAAATTTTGTTTTTAGAATGTGCTCAAACTTAAGCAACCATCAACTCACAACAGAATGTTATATACATAAGATGTTTTATGTGAACCTAATGGTAACCACAAATCAAAAACCTACAATAGGTACACAAGAAATAAAGAGCAAAAACCTACAATAGGTACACAAGAAATAAAGAGAAAGGAATCCAAGCATAATATTAAAGAAAATCATCAAATCACAAGGGAATAAAGCAAGAAAAGAAGAAAGGAACAATGAAGAACTACAAAAACAACCACAACAGGGGAGTCTGATTCTCCCACTCCCTCTCCTGTCGCTACCTCTGCTCATTTTCTCTCTCTCTGTCAAATAAATTAAATCTTTAAAAAAAAAAAAAACACAATACAACAAGTAATATACTGGTAACTAGTACATACCTATTAATAATTACTTTAAATGTAAAAGGTCTGGGGCGCCTGTGTGACTCAGTCAGTTAAGCATCTGCCTTCAACTCAGGTCATGATCCCAGGGTCCTGGGATCAAGCCCGGCATCAGGCTCCCTGCTCACTGGGGAATCTGCTTCTCCCTCTGCCCCTCCCCACCCTCGTGCTCTCTCTCTCAAATAAATAAATAAAATCTTTAAAAATAAATAAATAAATAGGGGCGCCTGTGTGACTCAGTCAGTTAAGCATCTGACTTCAGCTCAGGTCATGATCCCAGGGTCCTGGGATGGAGCCCTGCATCAGGCTCCCTGGGGAGCCTGCTTCTCCCTCTTCCTCTGCCTGCTGCTCCCCCTGCTTGTGTACGCTCTCTCTAAAAAATAAAATCTTTTAAAAAATAAAATAAAGTATAAATAAAGTAAGTAAATAAATAAATAAATGTAAAAGGTCTAAATGCTCCAATAAAAAGACATAAGGTAGTGGAATGGATAAAAAAAAATAATACCTATCTATATGCTGTATACAAGAGACTCACTTCAGACCTAAAGACACATGTAGACTGAAAGTGAAAGGCTGGAAAAGCATGTACCATGCAAATGCAAGCCAAAAACAAAAACAAAACAAACAAACAAAAAAGCCAAGGCAGCAATACTTATACCAGACAAAATAGACTAAAAGAAAGACTACAGCAAGAGTTAAAGGAGAGTACTACATAATGATAAAGAGAAATATCCAACAAGAAGATATAACAATTGTAAATATCTATGCACCCAAAATAGGAGCACATAAATACATAAATCAATTATTAACAAAACATAAAGGGAGACATTAACAGTAATGCAATAATAGGGGATTTTAACACCCCACTCACACCAATGGATAGACCATCTGGACAGAAAATCAACAAGGAAATACTGGCTTTAAAAGACACATTAGACCAAATAGACCTAACAGATATATACAGGATATTCCATCCAAAAACAACAGAATATACATTACTTTCAAGAGCACATAGAACATTCTCCAGGATAGATCACACGTTAGGCCACAAAACAAGTCTCAATAAATTCCAGAAGATTAGCCAGTTGATGTGATGGATTACATGAAATGATTTTCAAATCTTGAACCAACCTTCCATTCTTGTGATAAATACTACTCAGTCATGGTGTATTCTTATTTTTAAACACTGTCGCATTTGATTTGCTAATATTTTGATGAGGATTTTTACAACTATGATCATGAAAAATATTGGTCTTTTGTTTTCTTGTCACATAATGTTTTTGTCTGGTTTTGGTATTAGGGCAATGATGGCCTTACAGAATGATTTAGGAAGTATTCTCTCTTTCTACTTTTCAAGAGAGATTATAGAGAATCGCTAAAATGTCTTTCTTAAATGTAGTAGAATTCCCCAGTGAACCTATCTGGGCCTGGTGCTTTCTGTTGGAAGGTTATTTTTTATTGATTCAACTTCTTTTTTTTTTAAAGATTTTATTTATTTATTTGAGAGAGAGAACGAGAGAGAGAGAGAGCATGAGAGGGGGGAGGGTCAGAGGGAGAAGCAGACTCCCTGCCGAGCAGGGAGCCCGATGCGGGACTCGATCCCAGGACTCCAGGATCATGACCTGAGCCGAAGACAGTCGCTTAACCAACTGAGCCACCCACGCACCCTGATTCAACTTCTTTAATGGATATAGGTGTATTCAGATAATCTGTTACTCCTTTTTTAAATTTCTAATTTTAATTCGTTAGTTAACATACACTGCTTTATTAGTTTCAGGTATACAATATGGCAATTCAACAATTTCATACATCACCTAATACCCCTGTTCATCATGACAAGTGCACTCTTTAATCCCCATAACCTATTTAACCCATTCCCTCCACCTTTCTTTCCTCTGGTAACCATAAGTTTGTTCTTTATAATTGAGAATGTGTTTCTTGATTTACTTCTCTTTTTTTCCTTTGTTTGTTTTGTTAAAATTCCACATATGAGTGAAATATGGTATTTCTCTTTCTCTGACTTATTTCACTTAGCAATATACTCTCTAGCTCCATCCAAGTTGTTGCCAATAGCAAAATTTCGTTCTTTTTTATGGATGAATAATATTCTTTTTTTTTTTAAGATTTTTATTTATTTATTTGACAGAGAGATAGAGAGAGAGTACAAGTAGGCAGAGCGGCAGGCAGAGGGAGAGGGAGAAGCAGGCTCTCCACTGAGCAGGGAGCCGGACGTGGGGCTCGATCCCAGGACCCCAGGATCATGACCTGAGCCGAAGGCAGCCGCTTAACCAACTGAGCCACCCAGGCACCCCGTGGCTGAATAATATTCTATTGAATACATATACCACATCTTCTTTATCCATTCATCAGTCAATGGATACTTGGGCTGCTTCCATATCTTGGCTACTATAAATATTGCTGCTATAAACATACGGGTGAATATATCCCTTTGAATTAGTGGTTTTGTATTCCTTGGGTAAATACCCAGTACTGCAACTGCTGGATCATAGGGTATTTGATTTTTAACTTTTTGAGGAACCTCCATACTGTATTCCACAGTGACTGCACAAGCTTGCATTCAACCAAAAGTACATGAGCGTTCCTTTTTCTCCACATCCTCGCCAACATCTGTTGCTTTTTGTGTTGTTGATTCTAGCCATTCTGTCAGGTATGAGGTGATATCTCATAGTAGTTTTGATTTGCATTTTCCTGATGATGAATGATGAGCATCTTTTCAGGTGTCTGTCGGCCTTCTGGATGTCTCCTTTGGAGAAGTATCTATTCATGTCTTCTGCCCATTTTTAAATTGAATCGTTTGGCTTTTGGCTGTTGAGTTTTGTAAGTTCTTTATATTTTTGAATTCTAACCCTTTTGGATACGTCTTTTGCAAATATCTTCTCCCATTCAGTAGCCTGCCTTTTAGTTTTGTCGATTCTTTCCTTCACTGAGCAGTAACTTTTTTATTTTGATGTAGTCCCAACAGTTTATTTTTGCTTTATTTCCCTTGCCTCAGGAGACATATCTAGAAGAAAGTTGCTATGGTCAATGTCCAAGAGGTTACTATCTATGTTCTCTTCTAGGATTTTTATGGTTTCAGGTCTCACATTTAGGTCTTTAATCAATTTTGAATTTATTTTTGTGAAGAAAGCGATCCAGTTTCTTTCTTTTGCATGTTGCTGTCCAGTTTTCCCAACACCACTTGAAGAGACTGTCCTTTTCCCATTGGATATTCTTTCCTGCTTTGCCAAAGATGAATTAACCATATAGTTGTGGGTGCATTTCTGGGTTTTCTATTCTGTTCTATTGATCTGTGCCTATTTTTGTACCAGTACCAGTACCATTCTGTTCTATTGATCTGTGTCTATTTTTGTACCAGCAGTTTTGATTGCTACAGCTTTGTATTATAACTTGAAGTCCAGAATTTTGATGCCTCCAGCCTTGCTTTTCTTTTTCAAGATTGCTTAGGCTATTCAGGGTCTTTTGTGATTCCATACAAATTTTATGATAGTTTGTTCTAGCTCTGTCAAAAATGCTGGTAGTATTTTGATAGGGATCACACTAAATGTGTAGATTGCTTTCAGTAGTATAAACATTTTAACAATATTTGTTTTTCCAATCCATGAACATGGAATGTCTTTCCATTTCTTTGTGCCATCTTCAATTTCTTTCATCAGTGTTGTATAGTTTTCTTTCATCAGTGTTTTATAGATTATATGTCTTTTTCACCTCTTTGATTAGGTGTATTCCTAAGTATCTTATTATTTTTGGTGCAGTTGTAACTGAGACTGTTTTCTTAATTCCTCTTTCTGCTGCTTCATTATTGGTGTATAGAAATACAACAGATTTCTGTATGTTGATTTTGTATCCTGAGACTACTGAATTCATTTATCAGTTCTAGCAGTTTTTTGGTGGAGTCTTTTGGGTTTTCTATATATAGTATCGTGTCATCTGCAAATACTGTAAGTTTCACTTTTTCTTACCGATTTGGATGTTTTTGTTTCTTTTTGTTGTATGATTGCTATAACCAGGACTTCTAGTCCTATATGGAATAAAAGTGGTGAGAGTGGACATCCTTTTCTTGTTCCTGACTTTAGGGGAAAAGCTCTCAGTTTTTCTCCATTGAGGATGATGTTAGCTGTGTGTTTTTCATATATGGCCTTTATTATGTTGAGGTATGTTCCCTCTAAACCTACTTTGTTGAGGGTTTTTATCATGAATGTATGTTGTACGTTGTTGGATGCTTTTTCTGCATCTGTTGAAATAATCATATGGTTCTTATCTTTTCTCTCATTGATGTGATGTAGCACATTGATTCTTTTGTGAATAATGAACCACCCTTGCAACCCAGAAATAAATCCCACTTGATCATGGTGAATGATTTTTTTTTTAATGTATTGTTGAATTTGGTTTGCTAGTATTTTGTTGAGGATTTTCACATCTACGTTCATCAGAGGTATTGGCCTATAGTTCTCTTTTTTTAGTGAAATCTTTATGCTGGCCTCATAGAATGAATTTGCAAGTTTTCCTTCCATTTCTGTATTTTGGAATGGTTTGAGAAGAATAAGTATTAATTCTTCTTTAAATGTTTGACAATTCACCTGTGAAGTCATCTGATTCTGGACTTTTGTTTCTTGGGAGTTTCTGGATTACTGATTCAATTTCTCTGCTGGTTATCAGTCTGTTCATATTTTCTATTTCTTCTCATTTCAGTTTTGGCAGTTTATATGTTTCTAGGAATTTATCAATTTCTTCCAGGTTGTCCAATTTGTTGGCATATAGTATTTCATAATATTCTCTTATAATTGTTTGTATTTCTATGGTGTTGGTTATTGTTTCTCTTGTGACTTTATTGATTTGGGGCCCTTCTCTTTTCTTTTTGGTAAGTCTGGCTAATGGTTTATCAATTTTATTATTTTTTTCAAAGAATCAGCTCCTGGTTTCATTGATCTGTTCTGTTTTTTGTTTTTTTTTTTAGTTTCTGCATCATTTATTTCTGCTCTAATCTTTATGATTTCCTTCCTTTTGCTGGCTTTAGGCTTTGTTTGTTGGTGTTTTAGCTACTTTAGGTGTAACATTAGGTTAAGATTTTTCTTGTTTCTTGAGGTAGGCCTGTATTGCTATAACTTCCCCCTTAGAACTGCATTTGCTGCATCCCAAAGGTTTTAGACCACTGCATTTTCATTTTCATTTGTTTCCATGTACTTTTTTATGTCTTCTAATTATTTCCTGGTTGACCCAATCATTGTTTAGTAACATGTTATTTAACCTCCATATATCTGTGCTTTTCCAGATTTTTTCTTGTGGTTGATTTCTAATTTCATAGCATTGTGGTCAGAAAAGATGCATGGTATGACTGCGATCTTCTTGAATTTGTTGAGGCTTGTTTTGCGGCCTGATATGTCATCTATTCTAGAGAATGTTCCATGTGCACTTGAAAAGAATGTGTATTCCACTGTTTTAGGATGGAATGTTCTGATTATATCTATTAAATCCAGCTGTTCCAGTGTATCATTCAAAGTCATTGTTTTTTTTCTGTTTGGATGATGATCTGTATGTACATTGATGTAAGGGGGCATTAAAGTCCCCTACCATTATTGTATTATTATCAATTTACTTTATGTTTGTTATTAACTATTTTATGTATTTGGGTGCTACCCTGTTGAATGCATTAATATTTACAATTAATAGATCTTCTTGTTGGATTGTCCTCTTTATTATCATATGGTGTCCTTCTTTGTCTCGTTACAGTGTTTGGTTTTTTTATCCTTGTGTTTCAAAGGACAGAGTATTTAAAACAATGGTGACAATGTGTAGGAAGTAGGAGAACAATTCTAACATAAAAGCACACAGGAAGCACCTCACATTAAAAAGGGGGGGTACGGGGCACCTGGGTGGCTCAGTTGATTAAGTGTCTGCCTTTGGCTCGGGTCATGATCCTGGAGTTCTGGGATCGAACCCCTCATCGGGCTCTCTGCTCAGTGAAGAACCTGCTTCTCTCTCTGCCCCTCACCCAGCTCATGCTTGCTTGCTCTCTCTCAAATAAATAAATAAATAAATAAAATCTTTTTAAAAAGGGGGTGGGGCAAGGGAGGAAGCTATGTCTCATACATATACAAACTGCTGACCTTGATTATTTACGTTCAAACTTTATAAAATAGCAAGTCAGTACTTAAGCCAGTGTTAGTTTTTATTACAAACAAATTAAGCTGCAGTATTTTTTTATTATGTTATTTACTGTATAGTACATAATTAGTTTTTGATGTAGTGTTCAATGATTCATTAGTTAACACCCAGTGCTCATCACAGCATGTGCCCTCCTCAATACCCATCATCCTGTTACCCCTTCCCCGTACCCTCCTCCCCTCTGAAACCCCCAGATTGATTCTTGGGGTCCACAGTCTCTCATTATTCATCTCCCTCTCTGATTTCTCCCCCTTTGGATTTCCCTCCCTTCCCCTATGGTCCTCCATGCTATTGCTTATGTTCCACATATGAGTGAAACCATATAAGTGTCTTTCTCTGCTTGACTTATTTCACTTAACATAATCCCCTCCAGTTCCAACCATGTCAATGCCAATGGTGGGTATTTATCATTTCTGATAGCTGAATAATATTCCATTGTGTATATGTACCACATCTTCTTTATTCATTCATCTGCTGAAGGGAATCTTGGCTCCCTCCACAGTTTGGCTATTGTGGACATTGCTGCTATGAACATTAGGGTGCATATGGCCCTTCTTTTCACTACATCTGTATCTTTGGGGTAAATACCTAGTAGTGCAATTGCTGGGTCGTAGGGTAGCTCTATTCTTAACATCTTGAGGAACCTCCATACTGTTTTCCAGAGTGGCTGTACCAACTTGCATTCCCACCAACAGTGTAAGAGGGTTCCCCTTTCTCCACAACCTCGCCAACATTTGTTGTTTCCTGCCTTGTTAATTTTTGCCATTCTAATTGGTGTAAGGTGGTATCTCAGTGTGGTTTTGATTTGAATTTCCCTGCTGGCTAATGATGTTGAACATTTTTTCATGTGTCTGTTAGCCATTTGTATGTCTTCTTTGTAGAAGTGTTTGTTCATGTCTTCTGCCCATTTTTTGACTGGGTTATTAGTTTTTTGAGTGTTGAGTTTGAGAAGTTCTTTATAGATCTTGGATATCAGCCCTTTATCTGTAATGTCATTTACCCTAGAAACTACAGAACACTTATGAAAGAACTTGAGGAAGACACAAATAGATGGAAAAATATACCATGCTCATGGATTGGAAGAATAAACACTGTTAAAATGTCTATCCTCCCCAGAGCAATTTACACTTTCAATGCCATCCCTGTTAAAATACCATTGGCATTTTTCAAAGAGCTGGAGAAAAAATCTTAAAATTTGTATGGAACCAGAAAAGACCCCGAATCGCCAAGTGAATGATGAAAAAGAAAAACAAAGCTGGGGGCATCACGTTGCCTGACTTCAAGCTCTATTACAAAGCTGTGATCACCAAGACAGCAAGGTATTGGCACAAAAACAAACACACAGACCAGTGGAACAGAATAGAGACTCCAGAAATGGACCCTCAACTCTATGGTCAACTAATCTTTGACAAATCAGGAAAAAATATCCAATGGAAAAAAGACAGTCTCTTCAATAAATGGTGCTGGGAAAATGGGACAGCCACATGCAGAAGAATGAAGCTGGACCATTCTCTCACACCATACACACAGATAAACTCAAAATGGATGAAAGACCTCAATGTGAGACAGAAATCCATCAAAATCCTAGAGGAGAACATAGACAGTTACCTCTTTGACGTCAGCCACAGTAACTTCTTTCAAGACACATCTCCAAAGGCAAGTGAAACAAAGCAAAATTGAACTTTTGGGACTTCATCAAGACAGAAAGCTTCTGCACAGCAAAGGAAACAGTCAACAAAACTAAGAGGCAGCCCAAGGAATGGGAAAAGATATTTGCAGTGTTTGTTTTAACGTCTATATTTTCAGATATAAGTATTGCTACTCTAGCTTTCTTTTGACATCAATTTGCAAGATAGATATTTCTCCATCCCCTAATTTTCCATCTGCAGGTGTCTTTAGACTTAAAATGAGTCTTTTGTAGGCAGCATATAGATGGGTTTTGTTTTGTTTTTTCTTTTTATCCATTCTGACACTCTATGTCGTTTGATTGGAGCATTTAGTCCATTTACATTCAAATTATTGATAGATGTACTTATTATTTTATTATTTGTTTCATGGTTGTTTCCGAAGATTTTCTCTGATCTTTTCTTGTCTTTCACTTTTTCATGGTTTGCTGATTTTCTTCAGTGATATATTTGAATTTCTTTCTTTTTATTCTTTGTATCTTTATTAGTGGTTTTTGATATATGGTTACCATTAGAATTGTATGTAAACTCTTCTGCATATAGCAGTCTATATCAAGTTGATGGTTAAGTTTGAACCCATTCTTTACTCTCATTCTCCCCACATATGCTGTTATATTTTATATCCTTTTTATTCTGTGAGTTCCTTGATTGATTTTTTATAGAAATATTCATTTTTACTGCTTTTGTGTTTCCTACCTTTGTACTACCACTTTTGGTCTCTCCTTTCCACTCTAAGAGTCCACTTAAAGGAGGGGTATAGTCATCATGAACTCCTTTAGTTTTTGTTTGTCTGGGGAACTATCACTCCTTCTATTCTGAATGATAGCCTTGCTGGATAGTGTTCTCGGCTGCAGATTCTTCCAATTCAGCACATTTTTGGAGAAGTCCCCCAACATGCTCCAAAATCAGTGTCTTCCTTTTGCCCCCAGCACTGTTTAAACTGCCATTTTTATGTTGCCTCTCCACACAAGCTGCTGTCTCTTTAAGGGTGATGACCCAGCTATCACTTGCCCTCCCAGCTCACCCAGTGCTAAGTTCAGCTGACTTTCAAAGCTCCATGCTTCATGTCCTGCTTGTTACACAAACTCACGGAATTCAGCCTCTCTGGTTTCCAAAGCCAAATGTTATGGGGATTAGTCTTCCCTGTGTGAGCTCCCTGGTAAATGGGTGCATTCCTCTGTGTTCTCCATACACACAGCTCCCTCTCTCCTGCCTCTAGCCTATCTCCATATTTCTGATCTTCCTAACCTTTCAGATGCAGCTTCTTCTCTATAGTTAGTTGTGGAGTTGTTCTACCAATCTTTGGATTGCTCGCTAGTTTAGTTACTTGGATGTGGATGGTATCTAGTTGTAAACATAAAATGGGGGGAGCTCAGGATCCTCCTACACCACTATCTTCCCCAGGTCATCTGTTTCTTTCTCTTTTTTTTTCAATCTCTGATTTTATTTTTTAAAATTTTTATCTATTTATTTGAGAGAGAGCACGAGTGTGAGCAGAGGAAGGAGCAAAGGGAGGGACAGGGAGACTCCATGCTGAGTACAGAGCTGATGTGGGGCTCAATCCCATGATATCCCCCAAGACCACAACCTGAACTGAAATCAAGAGTCTGACACTTAACCGACTGAGATACCCAGGTGCCCATCATCTGTTTATTCTTGTGTGAGTTTTGGCAGATTGTATCTTTCAAGGAATTGGCCCATTTATTTATTTATCCTTAAAGATTGTATTTATTTATTTGAGAGAAAGAGAGTGCAAGTGGGGAGAGGGGCAAAGGGAGAGGGACAGACTCCCATTGAGCAGGGAGCCCAACATGGGGCTCAACCCCAGGACCCTGGGATTATGACCTGAGCTGACGGCAGATGCTTAACTGACTGAGCCATCCAGGTGCCCCGAAAATGGCCCATTTAATCTAGGTTATCAAATTTGTGGGCATAAAGTTGTTCACAGCATTCCTTTAGTATCTTTTTAATGTCCATAGGATCTGTAGTGATGGACCCTCTTTCATTTTTTATATTTGTAATTTATGTGTACCCTCTTTTTTCTTAATTAATCTAGCTAGAGGTTTATTATTTCATTGACCTTCTTTTCAAAAAGGTCTCTATTGACTTCCTGTTTTCAATTTCATTGATTTTTGGTCTAATTTTTATTATCTCTTTTCTCTACTTACTCTGTATTTAGTGTGCTCTTCTTTTTCTAAGTTCCTAAAGTAGAAGGTTAGATGACTGATTTTGGATATTTCTTCTTTGTAACATATATATTTAACGCTATACATTTTTCTGTAAGCATTGCTTTTACTATTTCCTACAAACTTTGGTAAGTTGTGCTTTCTTTTTCATTAAGTTTAAGATATTTTAAAATTTCACATCTAAAACTAATGATGTAATGTATGGGGATTAACATAAGAATAAAAATAAATAAATAAATAAATAAAAATTTTAAAAAAAGATATTTTAAAATTTCTCTTGACAATTTTTATTTATGTGCCATTTTAGAAGTACTGTTATTTGATTCATATGTTATTTAGAAGTTGCTTAATCTCCATGAGTTTTGAGATTTCTCTTTATTTAGATTTGATGTGTTTTCTTGTCCAGAATGGCATCTATCTTGATGAATGTTCTATCTTAGAGGGAATAGAAAAGAAAGAAAGGTGTCGGGGTGACTAAATAAGACACTAAAGGAATCAGAATGAAGGGAAATTTGTCCATCAGCCAATTATAGCTGAAAGTAAGTTTGATGCTGTCAAGCATTTGGAAGTTCCAGTGGATTTTCTTTAAAGGTGAGATTTTGGAATTTGATCTGGAGCCAAACCCACAAAATCTCCAAAGTTGCCTGTAATCTTTTATTTCCCCTTCAATTTTCTTTGATTCATTGGTTGTTCAGAAGAACAATTAATATTGTTTAATTTCCACATATTAGTGAATTTTATAGCTTTACTCTTATTGATTTTTATTTTCATACCATTGTGGTCAGAAAAAAATATTTGGTATGATTTCAATTTTCTTGAATTTGCTAAGACTTGTTTTATGGCCTAACATATGGTCTATCCTAGAAAATGTGCCTAGTATGCTTGAGAAGAATGTGTATGCTGTTGTCAGATAAAATGTTCTGTGTATGTCTATTAGGTCCATTTGGTCTATATTGTTGTTCAAATCTGCTGTTTCTTTATTGATTCTCTTCTGGATGATTTATCCATTGTTGATAGTTGGGTATTAAAGTCCCCAACTATTACCGTATTGCTGTTTATTTCTCCTTTTAGCCCTGTTAGTTTTTGTTTCATGTATTTAGGTGCTCCAATGTTGATGCATAAATATTTACAATTGTTATATCGTCTTTAAATATTGACTACTTTTGGGTGCCTGGGTGGCTCAGTCGTTAAGCATCTGCCTTTGGCTCAGGTCATGATCCCAGGGTCCTGGGATCGAGTCCCACATCGGGCTCCCTCCTCGAGGGGAAGCCTGCTTCTCCCTCTCCCACTCCCGCTGCTTGTGTTCCTGCTCTCGCTATCTCTGTCTCTGTCAAATAAATAAATAAAATCTTTTAAAAAATAAATAAAAATAAATATTGACTACTTTTATATTATGTAATCATTTTGTCTCTTTTTTACCACTTTTAAAGTCTATTTTGTCTGATACAAATATAGCTAAGCTTGCTTTTTTGTTATTATTTGCTTAAAATACCTTTTTCCAATACCTTTTCACTCTCAGTGTATATGTGTTTTTAATGCTGAAGTGAGTCTCTTGTAGGTAGCATATTGTTGGATCTTTTTTCTTAATCCATTCAGCCATTCTATGTCTTTTGGAGAATATAAGCCATTTATATTAAAAGTAATTACTGATAAATACTTACTACCATTTTGTTAATTGTTTTCTGGTTGTTTTATGGATCCATCATTCCTTGTTTCTTATCCTGCTGTCTTTGTGTTTTTATGTCTTGTATCATTATGTACTGACTTCTTTATCATGTTCTTTTATGCAATTACTCCAGGTTTTTCCCTTGTGGTTACATGAGGCTTACATAAAATATCTTAAAATTATTATAGCACCCTAATTTAAACTAATAACAACTCAAACTACAATAGGATTCTTAATCTTTATACTTTTACTTCTCACATTTTCAGTTATTAATGTTATAATTTACATATTTTTATATTGTGTAACTAATAATGGATTATTTTAGTGATGGTTATTTATACTATGCTTGTTTTTTAACTTTTGAATTAGAATTGTAAGTGAATTACACACCACCATTACCACATTACAGAATCTAACTTTGACTATATACTTACCATTACCAGTGAGTTTTATACTGCCTTACGTTTTTATGATTTTAATTAGCATTATTTTAGTTCTACTCAAAGAACACCTTTTAGAATTTAGAATTTCTTATAAGGCAGGTCTTATAAATGGTGATAAATTCCCTCAGCTTTTGTTTGTTCAAGAAAGTCTTTATCTCTCCTTCATTTCTGAAAGACAGCTTCACCACGTAGAGTATCCTTGGTTGAGTTTTTTTTAGTTTCAATAATTTGAATATGCCATCTCATTCTCTTGTGGCCTGAAAAGTTTCTGTTGAGAAATCTGCCAGTAGTCTTATGGACTACTCCCTCGTATGTAACTTCTCCCTTTTCTGTTGCTGCTTTTATAAAGCTTTGTCTTTGACTTTTGAAAGTTTAATTATGTTTCTTGGTATTCACCCTATTTGGGGTCCTCAGCACCCCTTGGATCTGGATGTCCTCCCCAAATTTGGGAAGTTCTCAAGTATTATTGCTTTAAATATACTTTCCCTTTCTTTTCTTTTTCCTTCTAGAATATTGTTTTTTTTCATTGTGTCCCATAAGTCCCATAGGCTTTCTTCATTCTTAATTTTTTCTTTTTGCTCCTCCAACTGGGTAACTTCAAATGTTCTATTTTCCAGGACACTGATTCTTTTTTCTACATGATTGAGTCTATTTTTAAAGGTCCTTATTGAATTCTTCAGTTCAGTTATGGTATTTTTCAGCTCTAGGATTTGTTTTCTTTCTCTTTTTATGGTTTCTATTTTTTTGTTGAACTTGTTTTGATCATGCATTATTTTCCTGATTTTGTTTAGTTGTCTGTGTGTTCTAGCAGTTCACTAAATTCTTTAAGAGAATTATTCTGAATTCCTTGTCTGAAAGCTCATAAGTATTTCTTTAGGGTCAGTTACTAAAGATTAGTTTCCTTTAGTGGTGTCTTATTTACCTGATTTTTTGTAATCCTTGATTCTTTACATTGGTATCTGCTCATTTGAGTAAGTGTTCTCCTCATCCAAACTTTGCAGGTTTGCTATGGCAGACATTTCTTCACCAGTCAGTTCAGCGTGGATTTCTGGACATGTCTGTAGAAAATATCCTTTGGCAAGTGGGACCTGCTATTAGGGTTTATTTTTGGGTGAGGCAACTGTTCAAGCTCTTGAGAGCAGGGGTGGGAAGGTGTGTGCTACTGGCTGAGAACAACTGGATAGAACCATTGGCTTGGTTCCCTGCCCAAGTGAGGCTGTAGGATGAGCTCCACAGTTGCCTCAATTCTCTGGTCAGGCTTATTAGATGGTTGGGACTGGATATCCTACTCAGTAGTAGGTGGGGCTATGAATTATCTTCCCTGCCCTGATGGGGCTGCAAGACAGAACCCAGATCCTGCATGGCTCATTGTTTTGGGACCTGAACCAAGGAAGAGTATAAACTGAATATCCTGGTCAAGTGAGGCCACCAATTTTGCTCTGCAGATAGGGAAAGCCACAGGCTGTGCTCTCTGTTCAAGTGCCACTGTAAGCACAGCTGATGGATGTGCTATACAGCTTCCTGTGTCCTTTGGTAAGGTTCTCTGGTTGGGCAGGCTTAAGGCTTTATTCAACAATAAGTGGGGCTATGAAAGTTTCCCTACCTAGGCACAGCAGGAAAAGCAGCTCCAAGGCCACTAAGGCTCTTTGTGTTCTTGACTCAAGTTCCTTGGCCAAACAAAGCCACTGACTTTGCTCTGGGGGCAATCAGCTCTGCCCACCCATCTCTCAGCTTAAGTATTGCTAGTACACAGAAGCTTCCAAGTGTTGTTTTTTTTTTATTTATTTTTAATTTTTTTAATGTTTTTATTGTTATGTTAATCACCATACATTACATCATTAGTTTTAGATGTAGTGTTCCATGATTCATTGTTTGTGCATAGCACCCAGCTCCATGCAGGACGTGCCCTCCTCAATACCCAACACCAGGCTAACCCATCCTCCCACCCCCCTCCCCTCTAGAACCCTCAGTTTGTTTTTCAGAGTCCATAGTCTCTCATGGTTCATCTACCCCTCCGATTTCCCCCCCTTCATTCTTCCCCTCCTGCTACCTTTTTTTTTTTCTTAACATATATTACATTATTTGTTTCAGAGGTACAGATCTGAGATTCAACAGTCTTGCACAATTCACAGTGCTTACCAGAGCACATACCCTCCCCAGTGTCTATCACTCAGTCACCCCATCCCTCCCACCCCACCCCCCATTCCAGCAACCCTCAGTTTGTTTCCTGCGATTAAGAATTCCTCATATCAGTGAGGTCATATGATACATGTCTTTCTCTGTTTGACTTATTTCGCTCAGCATAATACCCTCCAGTTCCATCCACGTCACTGCAAATGGCAAGATCTCATTCCTTTTGATGGCTGCATAATATTCCATTGTATATATATACCACATCTTCTTTATCCATTCATCTGTCGATGGACATCTTGGCTCTTTCCACAGTTTGGCTATTGTGGACATTGCTGCTATAAATATCGGGGTGCACGTACCCTTTCGGATCCCTACTTTTGTATCTTTGGGGTAAATACCCAGTAGTACAATTGCTGGATCACATGGTAGCTCTACTTTCAACTTTTTGAGGAACCTCCATATTGTTTTCCAGAGTGGCTGCACCAGCTTGCATTCCCACCAACAGCGTAGGAGAGTTCCCCTTTCTCCGCATCCCCACCAACATCTGTCCTTTCCTGACTTGTTAATTTTAGCCATTCTGACTGGTGTGAGGTGGTATCTCATTAAGGTTTTGATTTGGATTTCCCTGATGCCGAGTGATATTGAGCACTTTTTCATGTGTCTGTTGGCCATTTGGATGTCTTCTTTGGAAAAATGTCTGTTCATGTCTTCTGCCCATTTCTTGACTGGATTCTTTGTTCTTTGGGTGTTGAGTTTGATGAGTGTTTTTGTCAGCTCTTCCTGTCAGATGGGGCTGGAAGCCACACTCTATACTAGGTGGGGCTATGATTCAGCTCTTCTGCCTCCGAGTGGGCAGAGTAGGATCCAGGGTTGGCAAAACTCCTTGTTTGAGGACCCAAATCAAGCAGACCTGAACCCCACTGAGTTTCCTGGTCAGAGTACACTACTGACTTGGTTCTGCATATTAGCAAAATCACTGGTTATGCCTACTACTTGGGTTCACAGATAGGAATTTGGTCTATCAAGATCCAAGTACTAGTTGCTTGAGGCCCCTCCCCACTTCTCCATCTCAGATTCCCCAGGATACTTTCTGCAACCAGTGCAGGAGCTCCTATGAAGTGACTCACAATGCTGGTGAAGCTGGATACCCACCCTGGACTCTCTTGCCCCACTGGAGGAACTGTAGGCTCAGAGGAGACTTCTCAACAAGGTGCTGTGTGAGCCTGAGGCAAGGGCAAAGCAGTCAGGTATGGCCATTCCTCTTACTCTTCTATGCAGTCTGTCTTGGTCTCTGTGGCGAAGGAGGTGCTTCAGCCTCACTCCCATGTTCTAGTCCTAGTTCACGTTCTCTCAGTGTGTCTTGTCCATGATAGGTGTCAGTTGCTATTGTGACAGGGAGTGAAGTCAGGAATGACCTATATCGCCATCCTGGTGACATCACTCCTCAGGTGCTTTTTAAACCAGGGTCCTTTTACGCTTCTAAGAGATCCAAGTGTGTGTGTGTGTGTGTGTGTGTGTGTGTGTGTGTGTATACATTAAAGATTTTATTTATTTGACAGAGAGAGACACAGTGAGAGAGGGAACACAAGTAGGGGGAGTGAGAGAGGGAGAAGCAGGCTTCCCGCGGAGCAGGGAGCTTGACGAGGGGCTCTATCTCAGGACTCTGGGTCATGACCTGAGCCGAAGGCAGACGCCTAACAACTAAGCCACCCAGGCGCCCCCAGGTATGTATTTTTAAGTGATAAAACAAGTTGTCCTGAAATACTCTTTCTTCATGTAACAGGTATGAATTTATAAGCACACTCTGTGGTGTGTAAGAAATATTCAACTTCTTCATTTTTACCAAGTGCACATAAATTAAACTTCTGCCACTGGGTAGGAATATCATTCTTAAACATTATTTTTCCGATTAAGCTGTGCCTTAAAACATGGGATCTTAGCATCAAAGCATCAAACATAGAAAATATTTCTGGAATTCTCAGTTCCCCAGAGTATCTGAGCTTTCAACTGAGCCCCCTAGAATTATATAACAGAATTGTATGCAAATATTTGGCAAAAAAGACACTATGGCTAATTACTAAATATTAATGAAAGCAAGGAAGGTGAACCACACACCAACATGTCAAGTCCATTCCAAGGCTACTGAGCAGTAGAGCAAAAAACAAGAATTCAACTTCACATATATTGAACATATTTTCCTTATCCATATGTACATATAGATAACAAAAGTAAATCCACTTATCTAAATCTCTTCTTCTCTTAAACCTTGTGAGAAATATTTGCAAAATCTTTTGGATTACCAGGCATTTACAAATGATGGAAAGAACAGTTTTAGGAAGATGCCCTTTAGTCTTTCTGATATTCCACTAATTTTTGCTAATGGTTGGTGTATTTGTAAAATATGTAACTTTTACCATTTCTTGAGGGATATATAGGCAACAAAAGTAACTGGATTATTCTTAAAATATTACAACAGGGCCTTGGGTAGTCACTAGGTGGTGATTCCTCAACTCTACAGTACACTGGAGATAAGAGGAAATCCTTAAAAATAGCTAGCTAGTCCCTAGCTCTGACACTGGGACATACTGATTTAATTGTTTTGACATGTAACATAGGCATGGGATTTTTACTGAAAGCTCCCCCAGGTGAATCGAATGTGCTGTAACATTGGGGAATCATTGGGCAGAGTTTAGGGCCTAAGTTAGGAGACAGGGCCATAGACCATTGGCTGAACTCAAGCATAAGTCATGCTATTCAGGAAGAGAATCCAAATTATAGAAGATGGACTTCATTGGAAAGTTAGTTTTTCTAATAAATAGTTGTAGATCATAAATCCAGTAAGTGGTTAAACAAACCATGGTACATTGTATCATAGAATAATAGTAAGTAATAAAGAGTGACCAAGTAATGATACATGGGTGAACCTGGGTGAATCTCCACAGAACTAGGCTAAGTGAAAAAAGCCAGACTTAAAGTTTACATACTGTATTACTCCTTTAAAAACATTCTTGAAATGACAAAATTATACAAAGACGTATCTGCCAAAGGTTAAGGCCAGGGGAATAATCTTGGGAGGGAATCTGGTGTGACTACAAGGATCTCTGTGGTATTGGGATGATTTTATATCTTGACTATATCGATGTCAATATCCTAGCTGTGATACTGTACCATAACATCACAAGACGTTACTATTATGAAAAACTGGGTAGAGCACAAACATGATCTCTCTTCGTGATTTCTTACATTCACATATGTGAATTTATATGATTTCAAAATGTAAAAAATAGTTTTAAAAAATCCTCAAAACCCTAAAGAAACACAGGGATTAACTGTGGGTTGTTTCCTGTGGTCAATCAGATAAAAGAGTAAGATCTCATGGAAGATATAAAATAATCAGAAAGAAACTGGTTGGGAAATATGAAAGAGCAAGAGATTTGCTCTTTAAATACCTACTTCAAGTGCTACTAAAGCATGCTTAATATTCTCATGAGAAACTGATGAATGTAAGCTTAACTTATTTCACATAAAAAATTTACACCAGTTATACATTTGTGTCAGTTAGGACTACATTCTGTGTAAATAACAATATCATGCAACAGTGGCTTAAAGAAGCCTATGAAGTAAACATCTAGCATCTCAGTGATACAAGCAGGCCCCTCACTTTTCCAATAAGCTGTGCTTAGCATATAGGCCTTCTTCCTATGCTCCCACCTCAGGCTTCTAAGATGACAGCTGCGTTTCCCAGTATCAGTGTACATTATAAATAAGGAAATAAGGGGACACAAGAAGGCTTAGTGCCTAGGTCAGAAAAGCGAAGGCTTTGTCAGAAGCCTCCATATATGTGCTTCTGTTGCATTGACCAGAACTATATCACACAAATACCTGTATTAGTTTGCTAGGGCTGCAAAAACAAAATACCACAGACGGGGTGGTTTGAAGAAATGTATTTCCTCACGGCGTCTGAGTGGATCAGTTGGTTAAGCATCTGCCTTTGGCTCAAGTTATGATCTCAGGGTCCTGGGATCAAGCCCCACGTCGGGCTCTCTGCTTGGCAGGGAGTCTGCTTCTCCCTCTTCCCCTGCTCATGTGCGCTCTCTCTCTCACTCTCTCTCTCAAATAAATCAATAATTTCTTTTAAAAAAGAAAGAAATATATTCCCTCATAGTTTTGGATGTGGGAAGTACAAGATCAAGGTGCTGGCAGGATTGGTTTCTCCTGAAGTCCTCTCTCCTTAGACAGTAGACAGCTGCCTTCTCACTGTGTCCTCACATGTCCTTCTCTCTATGTGCTTACATTCCAGGTGTCCCTTCCTCTTCTTATAAGGAAACCAGTCATATTTGATTAGGGCCTTACCTACATGACATTTAACCATAATTACTTCTTGAAAAACTCTATCTCCAAATATAGTATATTCTAAAGTACTGGGGTTTAGTCTTCCACATATGAATTTGGGGGAACATAATTCAGTTTATAACATTCCACCCTCTAAACCACCAAAATTCAGGACCTTCTCAGATGCAAAATATATTCACTCCCATCCTAACAACTCAAAATTCCTAACCCATTCTAGCATCAACTCTAGTTCTAATGTCTCATCTAAAGATCTTCTAAATCACATATGGGTGACACTCAAGGTATGATTTATCCTGAGGCAAAATTCCTTTCTGCATGACAATCTGTGAAACCAAGGCAATTTATATGTTCCTAAACACAATGGTGAGAAACAATGGGATAGCCATAGGATAGACATTCCTATTCCAAAATTTAAAAAAAGAGAAAATGTGATGGGGGGCAAGATGGCCACTGAGTAGAGGACCTCGTTTCATCTGGTCCCTCAAATTTACCTGGATATCTATCAAACCATTCTGAACACACACAAATTC
The DNA here is from genome assembly GCF_002201575.2 of Neomonachus schauinslandi. Classification (NCBI taxonomy): domain Eukaryota; kingdom Metazoa; phylum Chordata; class Mammalia; order Carnivora; family Phocidae; genus Neomonachus; species Neomonachus schauinslandi. The sequence goes on from NC_058415.1 coordinate 6,328,500, forward strand.
AACGTGAGATGTAAGATTTCTCTGGATCTCCATAAGCATAAAAAAGGCCTACTTTTTTCAAGGTAGGAGGTACAGAACCTCGAATCTTTGGGGGAAATATCTGAAGATAAGTGGAGGGGGGAGGGAGCCTCCATAAGCCAACCACCAGAAAGTGATATAACACCGGAGCAAAAAAAAAAAGAAAAAAAAAACCAGACCATTGTAAATCTACTCTAGTGAGAGGCACCCCCTTCTGAAAAGGGCATGGGGGCAAATAGGGCAGAATTCTAGGTGGATCATTGTGGTCTCAGAATTCCAGGATACTCAGAAAGAATGGGGGAACCCAAAACAATAGAGTGCCCAACCAGTGGAGCAGGGAGACTGGCTGTGGTCAGTGAGCCCAGAGGGGACTTTCAGCTTCGGACACCATAAACCGAGAGCCAAGCCAGCAGGGAGACTACCCTGTGCCTGACCACCCTCAAAAGGACTAGAAGGTGCGGGCTGTCTAACATCCTAGGGTAGATATAGAACTGCTTGTGCCCATGACAGGACAGCTCTTGGTACGGTGTGGCCCACGAGGAGACACTGGGGCGGCACCCAGCATGACCTAGGAGCTGCGGAGGAGGGTACACGCGGATGTGAGCCCACGGCCTCGGCAGTTGCAGACTCATAGGGCGCAGAGGCGCTCTCGGGTTCCCATGGCTCCCCTGGGAGAAGTGCAGCCCAGGGGAGCCATGGGATTCAGCTGTTTGGCACATAAAGAGCCTGCGCGCACGACTGGGCAACAGCTCTCAGGGCAGTGTGACCACCAAGGGACACTGGGGCAGTACCCAGCATGACCTGGGAGCTGGGAAAGAGGGTGCACGCGCGAGCCCACAGCCGGCCGCTAGCAATTGCAAAATCAAAACATGCAGAGTCGCTGGCAGGTCCCCATGACTCCCCAGGAGAGGTGTGGCAGGCATGAATTGTGAGAGTCTGTAAAGTTTGGTGTGTCCAGAGGTGGAGACGATTGACCTGGAGGATTTGCTAAGGGGGACCACAACACTGGGGCTCTGGGCTGGAGATTCCCGCCTGACCATGTTTGCTCTGACCCTCTAAAGAGAAGCGGAAAGGCACCAGGGAACAAAAGCCCTGCAGCCAACCAGCTCACATTAAGCCCTGGCAATTCCACCCAGGCAAAGACACCTGAGAAGCCAAACAACAGGTCCTTCCCCCAGAAGCCAGACTAGAAGAACAGTTGAATGATAAGCTTATTTCCCACAGGTCTGTAAAACTCCAGTGCCAGGGGAAAATAATATAGGGAGCTCCAGGTATTCCCTCATGACTCGCTTATACTTGAAGCTAAACTTTTACATTTCTTCTTTAGTTTCTTTTCTTATTCTTTTTTTTTCTTTCTTTTTTTAAACCCTGCTCCCGCTTCAAATAGATTTGTATTTCCCAACTTATGTTTTTAAGTTCTTAACTTTATTTTATTTTTCACATATATGTTTTATAGATTTATGCCCCATACTAGCCCGCTTTTCACTCTATCCAATTTTATCTTGATATATATGTAAGTTCTGATTTCTCTGCAATTTGGGGATATAGTGTCTTCTAACACAGAGAACAAAAATCAAGCAGGAACAGGCAGATCCCCCTGCTGTGTCCACCCTGAGAGAATGTAATCTCTCTCCCCACGCCCTCTTTTTTCTCTCTTCTCTTTTATCTTTTTTATTGTTTTGGATCATCTTGGCTTTGATGGCATATCTGTGGTAGCTTTTGACCACTTCGGATTTGTTCGTAGGTGCGTTTTGTTTGGGTTGTGGTTGATATTTTGGACTCTGTACATTCCCTCAACCATCCCTTAACAGAATGACTAGGAGGAGGAACTCCCATCAAAGAAAAGAACCAGAGACAATGTCCTCTGCCATAGATCTAATGGATATGGATATAAGCAAGATGTCAGAGATAGACTTTAAGGTAGCAATTATGAAGTCAATAGCTAGGCTTAAGAAAAGCATTAGTGACAATATAGAATCTCTAAGGGCAGAAATGAGATCTAATCAGGCCAAACTTAAAAATGTTATGAATGAGATGCAGTCTAAACTGGATACTCTCACAGCCAGGGTAAATGAGGCAGAAGAATGAATTAATGATCTAGAAGATAAGCTGATAGAAAGAAAAAGCCAAGAAAGATAGGGATAGGCAGCTAGAAGCCCAGGAGAACAGACTTAGAGAGATCAATGACGCCATGAAAATTTCCAATGTCAGAATTATTGGGATCCCTGAGAAAGTGGAGAGAGAGAGGACTAGAAGGTATATTTGAGCAAATCATAGCTGCGAACATTCCTAATCTGGAGAAGGCAGCACTCGTGTCCAAGACTCAGAGAGGACCGCTCCCAAAATTAATAAAAATAGACCAACACCCCAGCATGTAATAGTGAAACTTGCAAATCTTAGAGCCAAGGAAGCTATCCTGAGAACAGCTGAGGTAAAAGATTTCTTATGTACGAAGGAATATCAGAATAACATCAGACCTATCCACAGAGACCTGGAAAGCCAGAAAGGACTGGCAAGACATACTCAGGGTACTAAATGAGAAGAACATGCACCCAAGAATACTTTATCCAGCAAGGCTGTCATTCAGAAAGGACGGAGAGATAAAGAGCTTCCAGGATCAGCAGAAACTGAAAGAATATGTGACCACCAAGCCAGCCCTGCAAGAAATATTAAGGGGGATTCTATAAAAGAAGAAAGATCCCAAGAGTAATATAGACCAGAAACTTACAGAGACAATCTATAGAAACAGGGACTTTACAGGCAATATGATGGCACTAAATTCATATCTTTCAATAGTTACTCTCAACATGAATGGGCTGAATGCTCCCATCAAAGGGCACAGGGTTTCAGACTGGATAAAAAAGCAGGACCCATCCATATGCTGTCTACAAGAGACTCATTTTGAACCTAAAGACACCTCCAGATTGAAAGTGATGGGATGGAGAACCATATATCATGCCAACGGACCTCAAAAGAAAGCTGGGGTAGCAATTCTCATATCAGACAAATTAGATTTTAAACCAAAGATTGTAGTAAGAGATGTAGAGGAACACTATATCATACTTAAAGGGTCTATCCAACAAGAAAATCTAACAATTGTAAATATCTATGCCCCCAACATGGGAACAGCCAACTACATAAACCAATGATTAACCAAAATAAAGAATCATATTGATAATAATACATTAATAGTAGGAGACTTCAACACTCCACGCACAGCAATAGACGAGTCATCTAAGCAGAAGATCAACAAAGAAACAAGATCTTTGAAGGACACATTGTATCAGATGGACTTCCTAGATCTTTACAGAACATTCTATCCTAAAACAACAGAATGCTCATTCTTCTCAAGTGCACATGGAACTTTCTCCAGAATAGATCACATACTGGGTCACAAATCAGGTCTCAACCAATACCAAAAGACTGAGATTATTCCCTGCATATTTTCAGACCACAATGCATTGAAACTGGAACTCAACCACAAGAAAAATATTGGAAGGAATACAAACACTTGGAGGTTAAAAAGCATCCTGCTAAAGAATGAATGGGTCAACCAGGAAATTAAAGAGGAACTTAAACAATTCATGCAAACCAATGAAAATGAAAACACATTGGTTCAGAACCTATGGGATACTGCAAAGGCGGTCCTTAGAGGAAGTACACAGTCATCCAAGCCTCTCTCAAAAAATTAGAAAACTCCCAAATGCACAAACTAAACTTATACCTAAAGGATCTTGAGAAAGAATAGCAAAACCTAAACCAAGCAGGAGAAGAGAAATAATAAAGATTACAGCAGAAATCAATGAAATAGAAACTAGAAGAACAGTAGAACAGATCAACAACTAGAAGCTGTTTCACTGAAAGAATTAATAAGATCGATAAACCTCTGGCCAGACTTATCCAAAAGAGAAGAGAAAGGACCCAAATTAATAAAATCATGAATGAAAGGGGAGAGATCATGACCAATACCAAGGAAATAAAAGCAATTCTTAGAACTTATTACCAGCAACTATATGCCAACAAATTAAGCAATCTACAAGAAATGGACACATTCCTGGACACTTACAAACTACCAAGACTGAAACAGGAAGAAATAGACAATCTGAACAGACCAGGAGCCATTAAGGAAATTGAAACAGTAGTCAAGAACCTCCCAAAAAAACAAGAGTCCAGGGCCAGATGGATTCCCAGGGGAATTCTACCAAACATTTAAAGAAGAAATCATACCTATTCTACTGAATCTGTTCCAAAAAATAGAAATGGAAGGAAAACTTCCAAACTCATTCTATGAGGCCAGCATTACCATGATCCCAAAACCAAAGACCCCATCAAAAAGGAGAATTACAGACCAATATCCCTGATAAACATGGATGCCAAAATACTCAACAAGATCCTAGCCAATAGGATCCAACAGTACATTAAAAGGATTATTCACCACACCAGGTGGGGTTTATTCCTGGGATGCAAGGGTGGTTCAACATTCGCAAATCAATCAACGTGATAGATCACATTAACAAAAGAAACAAGAACCATATGATCTTCTCAGTTGATGCAGAAAAAGCATTTGACAAAATACAGCATTCTTGCCTAATTAAAACTCTTCAAAAATAGGGATAGAATGAACATACCTCAATATCATAAAAACCACCTATGAAAAGCCCACAGCGAGTATCATTCTCAATGGGGAAAAACTGAGAGCTTTTTCCTTAAGGTCAGGAACATGACAGGGATGCCCACTCTCACCACTTTTGTTCAACATAGTACTAGAAGTCCTAACCTCAGCAATCAGACAACAAAAAGAAATAAAAGGCATTCAAATTGGCAAAGAAGTCAAACTCTCTCTCTTTGCAGATGACATGATACTTTATGTGGAAAACCCAAAAAAGTCCACCCCAAAATTGCTAGAACTCATACAGCAATTCAGCAACATGGCAGGATATGAATCAATGCACAGAAATCAGTTACATTTCTATACACCAACAAGACAGAAGAAAGAGACATTAAGGAATCTATTCCATTTACAATAGCACCAAAAACTATAAGATACCTAGGAATAAACCTAACCAAAGAGGTACAGGATCTATACTCTAGAAACTACAGAACACTTATGAAAGAAATTGAGGAAGACACAATAAGATAGAAAAACATTCCATGCTCATGGATTGGAAGAATAAACATTGTGAAAATGTCTATGCTGCCCAGAGAAATCTACACTTTCACTGCAATCCTTATCAAAATATCATCGACATTTTTCACAGAGCTGGGAACAAATAATCTTAAAATTCATATGGAACCAGAAAAGACCTTGAATCACCAGGGGATTGCTGGAAAAGAAAACCAAAGCTGGGGCATCACAATGCCTGACTTCAAGCTATATTACAAAGCTGTGATCATCAAGACAGCATGGTATCGGCACAAAAACAGACACATAGATCAATGGAACAGAACAGAGACTCCAGAAATGGACCCTCAACTCTATGGTCAACTGATCTTTGACAAATCAGGAAAAAATATCCAATGGAAAAAGGACAGTCTCTTCAATAAATGGTGTTGGGAAAATGGGACAGCCACATGCAGAAAAATGAAGCTGGACCATTCTCTTACACCATACACACAGATAAACTCAAAATGGATGAAAGACCTCAATGTGAGACAGGAATCCATCAAAAACCTAGAGAAGAACATAGGCAGTAACCTCTTCGACATTGGCCACAGCGACTTCTTTCAAGACATGTCTCTAAAGGCAAGTGAAACAAAAGCAAAAATGAACTTCTGGGACTTCATCAAGATAAAAGTCTTCTGCGCAGCAAAGGAAACAGTCAACAAAACTAAGAGGCAACCCACGGAAAGGGAGAAGATATTTGCAAGTGACATTATGGATAAAGGGTTAGTATCCAAGATCTATAAAGAACTTCTCAAACTCAACACTCAAAAAACAAATAATCCAGTCAAAAATTGGGCAGAAGACATGAACAGACACTTCTCCAAAGAAGACATACAAATGGCTAATAGACACATGAAAAAATATTCAACATCCCTAGCCATCAGGGAAATACAAATCAAAACCACAAAACTTGGGGCGCCTGGGTGGCTCAGTTGGTTGGGCGACTGCCTTCGGCTCAGGTCATGATCCTGGAGTCCCGGGATCGAGTCCCGCATCGGGCTCCCTGCTTGGCGGGGAGTCTGCTTCTCCCTCTGACCCTCCCCCCTCTCATGTGCGCTCTCTCATTCTCTCTCTCTCAAATAAATAAATAAAATCTTAAAAAAAAAAAAAACCACAAAACTTACACCAGTTAGAATGGCAAAAATTAACAAGGCAGGAAACAACAAATGTTGGCAAGGATGTGGAGAAAGTGAAACCCTCTTACACTGTTAGTGGGAATGTAAGCTGGTACAGCCACTTTGGAAAAAAGTATGGAGTTTCTTCAAGACATTAAAAATACAGCTACCCTATGACCCAGGAATTGCACTACTAGGTATTTACCCCAAAGATACAGATGTAATGAAAAGAAGGGGCACATGCACCCTAATGTTCATAGTAGCAATGTCCACAATAGCCAAACTGTGGAAGGAGATGAGATGCCCTTCAACAGATGAATAGATAAAGAAGATATGGTTCATATATACAGTGGAATATTTTTTTTTTTTAAAGATTTTATTTATTTGACAGAGAGAGACACAGCGAGAGAGGGAACACAAGCAGGGGGAGTGGGGGAGGGAGAAGCAGGCTTCCCGCCGAGCAGGGAGCCCGATGCGGGGCTCGATCCCGGGACTCCAGGATCATGACCTGAGCCGAAGGCAGTCACCTAACCAACTGAGCCACCCAGGCTCAATACAGTGGAATATTACTCAGCCATCAGAAAAGATGAATACCCACCATTTGCATCAACATGGATGGAACTAGAGGGGATTATGCTAAGTGAAATAAGTCAAGCAGAGAAAGACAATTATCATATGGTTTCACTCATATGTGAAACATAAGGAATACTGTGGAGGACCACGGGGTAAGGGGGGACAAACTGAATGGGAGGAAATCTGAGAGGGAAGCAAACCATGAAAGACTCTGGACTCTGAAAACCAAACGGAGAGTTACAGAAGGGAGAGGGGTGGGGGGATGGGGTAACAGGGTGATGGGTATTAAGGAGGGCATGTGTGGTGATGAGCACTGGGTGTTATATGCAACTAATGAATTGCTGAACACTACATCAAAAACTAATGATATAACATATGTTGGCTCATTGAACATTAAAAAAAGAGAGACAGAGAAAAGGTGATGGGTCCCAAGCAAGTGTATAACATGACAAGGCAAATTCCATTAGATTTTAATGCTCAAGTATAATCCTTTTTGGATTGGTGCTCTGCCTTTTGGACCTGCCCGGGCTCTACTTTGGGCAGTGGTACTTGCTCACAACTCTGGGCAGAAATCTTGCCCCTGAGGCAATAGGAGGCAGCAGTCTTATCTTTTGAAATGAAGGAGGAGGCAGCTTTGCTCCCTGAACCTGTGGTTCAGAAGCAGCCCTGCCAATCCCTGAATCACCCATGGGATCATTCTTCTGTTTTCTTGAAGAATAATATTCACAATGGAATAGTTCTACTGTTCCATTCTGTAGAATCCCAGAAGTCCAACAGTCTTCCTTCATTTTGTCCCATGTTTGTCCCTTTAGTCCAAGCCAGAAGTATTTTTGCTGGTATAACCCCATCTTTATTCCTGGTTTCTGCTGAGATGGCCACTTAGATCCATGGGTAATCTCTCTATGGAAGACTGTATCATCAAGCTGCACTCTTGATGGCCTCTCCAGAAAACCTTCAGTTTTTGTTTTTGTTTTGCAACATGCATAGGTTGAGAATTTTCCAAATCTTCAAGTTCTGGTCCATTTTCCTTAACAGTTCCTTCAATTTATCATTCTCTTCTAGCACTGTACTATAGGGAGTAAGGAGAAAACAGGCTGCACCTTGAACACTTGGAAATCTCCTCAGCTAAATATCCATGTTCATCACTTTTAACTTCTACTTTCCATACACAAGAAGAACAATTCAGACAAATTCACTGCCACTTTATAACAAGAATCACCTCTGCTATAGTTTCCATAACACATTCTCCATTTCTATACAAGATCTCACACAGAAACACCACCAATACCATTCATATTCACACCAACAATCTTCAAGGCAATCTAGACTTGTTTTAGGACTCTTTCAAAACCTCTATTATCCAGCTGCTAACTATTATCCAGTACTAAAGCCACTTGAACATTTTAGGTTTTCATTAGAGCAGCAATTCACTTCTTCATACCAAAATCTGTATTCATTTGCTAGGCCTGACAAAATAAAGCAGCACAGTCTGGATGGCTGGAACAACAATAACATTTTTCTCACAGCGTTGAGGCTGGAAAAATATCAAGGTGCTGCAGGGTTAATTTCTCCTGGGGCCTCTCTCCTTGGTTTGCTAACAGTTGCTTCCTTGCTATACCCTCACATGATCTTTTCTTGGTGTGCACACATCTCTGTGGTTTTTTTCTTTCTTATAAGAACACCAGTAATAGTGGATTAAGACCAACCTTTAGGACCTCATTTAAACTCAATTACCTTTTGACAGGCCCAATCTCTAAATATTGTCACATCCTAAAGGGCTGGGTTAGGGATCCAACAAATGAATTCGAGGTGGGGGGGGACACAATTAAGTCCATAATACTGCAAGAGACGTTGGGAAATCATTCCTAGTTACTGACAGACTCAAGAGTTGGGGTAAGCAAGAGAGAAGAGACTAAAAAGGAGATTGGGCCAGTCAACCTAAGATTTTGCTCATGCTTGCCGCTCTTATACCATGAATGACTCATTCAAAGACATTAATTTGCCTCTATTCACCTTCATTATTTTGGTTAACTCCAACTGGAGCTGGATTCAAGGGATACAGTGGCAAAAGAAAAAAAAAAGTGTTAGAATCCAATAGACATGGGGTGGGAATCACAGATCCAGCATTTACCAGCTATATTCATTAGCACATTTATATCTTTTTTTAAATAGGTTTCTTTGTTTCTTTTTAAGAACTTACAAACACTTCAGTTGTGCCTCAAAAGTCTATGAATCCTGAATTGCTTGGTGACCCTCAACTGTAGGATAAACCCACATATTGCCCATGTGCAAGCCAAAGTTACACTGGACAAGTTCCTTCACCTTTCTCAACTGGATGTCTCTCTTTGTAAAAAATGATAATGTCCACATCAGTAGATAGTAGTGGGAACTCCAAAAGATGACTCATGTGGAATGCCTACAAACCACTCAAGAACTCAATATATGTGTTCTTTCTCTCTTCTCAATTCTAACCTGATGGTCTGCTTAGAGATGCTTTACAATCCATTTAACTCTCATGCATCAAGAAGGTCAGGCCTCAGGAAATACATCAAATAGTTTATGAACCCCTTGAATTAAAAAAAATTATATACATATTCTTTGCATCTCCTATGACAGTGCCTATCATGTAGTAGGTACATTACAAATGACTGTCTAAACCAATAATTATTTGCTGTTTTATTCGATTATTTCTTACATAAAATGAGCTGATGCTAATTTCTTTTGCCACACTTGAGAGGATTTCAATGTAAAAAATAAAAGCAACTGAAAATATTTACACTGTATTTAAAAAAAAGTGCATTATCTTTTTTAGCTGCAAAATAAACAAGATGCTTCTTTAGATAAAGCCAAGATGTATAAAAAATATGTATAAACATGAAATATAAAAAAATAAAATTGTAAAAACATGACATAATTTATAGTTATCATGTTGTTTTCAGTGCAAAGACCTCAATATATTTGTAAAGTATTTTTCTATTTATGCACTGCATTATTTCAGCTTAGAGAGATTAAAGATATTTTACAAAATGTTCTTTAACAATAGAAAATAGCAAATGGTAGACTGGGAAGCTATAAGTTCTTGTTGCCCTGTGGAAACAGAAACAGAAACTGGCCAAACTAACTATAGAAAAATTCTGGAAAACCATGAAAACAATCAGGTTACAGTAGCTTAATGCATGCCACCTTCACAACAGTAGAGAAGATCTGTGGTGCTTTCATTGCTCTTGTCCCACCCTCCCATGAACTGTTAGTCTTGGTCTAGAAGAGGGGGCAGATCAGTAATCTTTTCCCTCTCTTGAACCAGAGTGAAGAGTCAACATTATTTGTAAGTTATTGTTTATGACAGCTATCTTGAACCAGAGTGAGGAGTCAACATTATTTGTAAGTTATTGTATATGACAGCTATCTGAAAGACTGGCATTTGCTTAAACTAACTCAGATCTCAAGTGAAAAAACAGAGGGCACTGCTTATGAAATCTTCAAGAAGACTACAGACCCACAAAACACAAGGGGCCAGAGATTATGGGTGGAAACATAAAATAGACAATCTCAGGCCCTGATAAGAAGTGGGGCAAAACTAGGGAATTAAGACATTCAAAATCATCCATGTACACAGAAGAATTGAGAAACTCACAGGAAGGTCAAGGTAAGACACAGGCTTAGAAAAAATCAGAGAACAAACTTTCACTTCTGGCTGTTCTCTAGGCTCAGAGCAAGTCTAGCTCATTGGTGAAGGATTATATCAGTACAGAGACAACCTGCTAAAACTGGTAGAACGGGCTGTATTTCCAACAGCCCCATTTTTAACATTAACAACAACAAAATCACAAAGCATGTAAGACAAAAACATAGACCATTCAAAAGAACAATATAAGTTAACAGAAACCATCCTGAGGAAGCGCAGACATTGGACATACCAAACACTTTAGTAAAACTGTTTAAAGTATGCTGAAATAACTAAAGGAAACTATTGCAAAGATATAAAGGAAACTAATGAATCGATGTGTGAACAAAATGAGAATATCAATAAAGAGAAAGTATGAAAAGGAGCCAAACAAAAATTCTGGAGCTGAAAAATAAATTACTAAGTTGAGAAGTTACTAATGGGTATCAATAGCAGATCTGAACAGTCAAAAGAAATAATCAGGAAACGTGAAGAAAAGACAATTGAAATAATTGAGTCTGAGAAACAGAATGAAGAAAAATAAACAGAGCCTAAAAGACTTGTAGGACACCATCAAATGGCTATTATATGCATTATAAGAATCCCATAAGAAGAAAGAAAGAAAAAGTAGCAGGAAATTTTTTGAAGAAATAATGACTAAAACTTTCTAAGTCTGATGAAAGACAAGAATGTATAATCCAAGAAGCTCAACAAACTCCAAGTTGGATAAATACAAAGTAAACCAAACAGACACATCATAACAAAGCAAAAAAAAGACAAAGGCAAGGAAAGCATCTTAAAGGCAGCAAGAGAAAAGTTATTTGTCATATACAAGAGCTCCTCAATCACATTATCATCTGATTTCTCAGTGATAACCTTTGAAATCCAGAAGGTAGTGGAATGACATATTTAAAGTGCTGAAGATAAAAACTGTCAACCAAGAATTCTATGTCCAGCCAAGTGCCATTTGAAAGTAAAAGAAAAAATGAAGCATCTCAGATAAGCAAAAGTTAGGGAATTTATTACCACATCTGCCCTAAAAAAAAATGCTATAGGGAGGCCTTCAGGTTAAAATAAAAACATACTTGATATAACTCAAAAGCATATTAAGAAATAAAGATCTCTCTTAAAAGTAAACACATAGGCAAATATAAGAACCAGTATTGTTGTAATTGTAGTTTGAAATTCCATTTTTAATTTTATATGGGATTTAAAACACACAGACATAAAAATAATTACAAAAGTATGGTACTGTGTACACAATGTAAAAAGAGGTCATTTGTGACATCAACAATATAAAATTGCAAGAATGAGTTGTATAGAAGTAGAAATTTTGTATGGCGTTGAAGTTAAACTGGTATCAATTATATTAGATGCAATATCTATAGTATGTTGTCTGCAGTCCCCATGGTAAGCACAAAAAGTATGTATAGAATATACACAAAAGGAAACGGGAAGCAAATGAACATATAGCATTACAAAAAAAATCAACAGGTGCTCACTTCGGCAGCACATATACAAAAAAAATCAACAGGAAATAAAGCAGTAATGAAGGAAATAGGGACAAAAGAGCTTTATGACATACAGAAAACAAATAGAAATATGGGAAAAGTAAGTTTTCCTTATCAGTAATATTTTAAATATAAATGGATTAAACTTTTCATTCAAAAGGCTGAGACAGGCAGAATGAATGAGTAAATATAGTATAAGTATATCCAGTCTAGAGTCGACTCACTTTAAATCTGAAGACACAAATAGGTTGAAAGTTAAAAGACGGAAAAAAATTTTCATGTAAATATGAACCAAAGAGAGCTAGAATTGCTGTATGCTATGGTCTGAATATTTGTGTGCCCTTCGAAATTCTTGAAATCTTGATCCCCTATGTGATGGTATTAAGAAGTAGGGCTTTGGGGGAGGTGCTTAGGTCACGATGGTAGAACACTCATGAACGAGATTAATATTTTTATAAAAGAAACCCCACAGAGCTCCCTAGCCCCTTCCACTATGTGAGGACACAGCAAGGAGCTGACAGTCTGAAACCTAGTAGAGAGTCTTCACCAGAACTGAACCATGCTAGCACCCTGAACTCAGACTTTCAGCCTCTGGAACTGTGAGACAGAAATGTTGTTTATAAGCCACCCAGTCTGTGGTGTTTTGTTATAGCAGACTGAATAGACTGAGACTCTATACTCTATCAAATAAAACAGACTTCTAGTCAAAAACTGTTACAGGTAACAATGAGAACATTAAATATTAAGAAAAGGACTTATTAATTCAGGATATATAACAGTTACCAACATACATGTAACAATCTCCAGAGTCCCAAAATACATGAAGCAAACACTGATAAAACGCAATGGAGAAATAGATAACTTGACCACAAAAGTTGGATATTTTAATTTTTGTTGAAAAGATCAAGAGAAGTGACAAGCACTCAACAGTTTGATTAAAGAAGAGACAGAAGACTCCACTTACTAAAATCAGAAATGAAACTTGGGATAATGCCACCGATTGTAGAGAAATAAAAAGTATTGCAATAGAATACTATTAACTATTACATGCATAAAAGTGGATAACAAGATGAATATATTCCTAGAAGCAAACTAATCTACCAAAATCAATCAAGAAGAAATAGAAAATCTCAGTAACTCTATACCTAGTAAGGATACTGAATCAGTAATCAAAATCTGGCAACAACAACAACAAAAAAGCCCAGGACAAAATGGTTTCACTGGTGAATTCTACCAAGCGTTTAAAGAAGAATTAAAACCAAACCTTCTCAAATTTTTCCAAAAAATTGAAGAGGTTGAACATTTCCTAACTCATTCTCAGGGGCCAACATTACTCTGATACCAAAGCCAAAGACACTACATAGAGAAGAAAACTACAGACCAATATCCCTTATGAATATTGATGATAAAATCCTCAACAAAAAATAGCAAACTGAATTCCACGGAATATTAAAAGGATCCCCCATGACTAAGTGATATTTATTCCTGGAATGCAATGACAGTTCAACATACAAAAATCAATTAATGTAATATGCCACATTAATAGAATGATGGGGGAAAACACGTCATAAAGGAATTTGACAAAATTCAATACCATTTCATGATTTAAAAAACAAACAAACAAACAACAAACTAGGAATAGAAAAACTCTTCCTCAACATGATAAAGGCTATGTATGAAAAACCTTAACTTAACATCACTCTCAACAGTGAAGGACTGAAAGTTTATCCCCTAAGATCAGGAACAAGGAAAAGATGATCGCTCTTACCCTTTCAATTCAATATATTAGCTGGCAGAATTAGATAAGAGAAAGGGGAAAAAAAAGGCATGCAGGTTGGAAAAGAATACATAAAATATTCTCCGCCTGAAGATGATATGATCTTATACAAATACCCAAAGATTCCACAGAACTGCTAGAGCTAATAAACAATTTCAATAAAGTATCAGGATATAAAATCAACATGTAAAAACGGCTGTATTTATATACACTAACAACGAACATCCATAAATGCAATGGAGAATACAATTCCATTTATAAGAGCATCAAAAACAATGTAATACTTAGGAATGAGTTAAACAAGAAGAAACCTACAAAACATTGTTAAAAGAATTAAAGAAGGCAGAAATAAATGAAAACACATATATGTTTATGGATCAAAAATCTTAATACTATTATGAGGTCAATACTATCCAAAGTGATCTAGAGGTTCAGTGTCATCCCTATCTAAATGCCAATGACTTTTTTGCAAAAATAGAACTAAGATAAATAAGAACAAAGTTCTTTATTCCTTAAACCTGATTTCAAAACTTTCTACAGAGCTTCAGCAGCAGTAATCAAAACTGTGAGGTACTGACATAAAGACAGTCATATAAATCAATGGAACAGAACAGAGAGCCCAGAATAAACTCTTCGTTTGGTCAAATGGTTTTTGAAAAGGGTGCCAAGATCATTTAACAGGAAAAGGACAATCTTGTCAACTAGTGGTGCTGGGAAAACTGGATACCCACCTGCAAAAGAAGAACCTGGGCACTGACCTCACATGATACATAAAATTTAACTAAAATGTGTCAGAGACTTAAATGTAAGAGCTAAAAATAAAATTATTAGGAGAAAATCTGGTTGACACTGGATGTGGCAATGATTTCACAGATATCATACCAAAAGCACAGACAACAAAAGAAAACAGATATAATGGACTTGATCAAAATTTAAAACATTTGTTCTTTTAGACATTGCCCTGAGCAGCGTATTAATGGATATGTTTCCTCAGGCAAGGGAAACAAAAGCAAACATAAACTATTGGGACTACACCAAAATAAGAAGCTTTTGTACAGCAAAGAAACCATCAACAAAACAAAAAGGCAACCTACTGAATAGGAGAAGATATTTGCAAATGATATATCCGATAAGAGGTTAATATCCAAAATATATAAGGAATTTAAACAACACCAAACAAACAATTTAAAAATGGGCAGAGGACTGAATAGACATTTTCCCAAAGACATACAGATGGCCAATACACACATGAAAAGATGCTCATTATCATTAATCATCAAGGAGATGCGTATCAAAACCACAATGAGATATCATCTCACGCCACTCAGAATGACTAGTATCAAAAAGACAAATAACAAGTGTCAGTGAAGATGTGGAGAAAAGGAAACCCCCATGGATTATAGTGGGAATGTAAACTGGTGGAGCCACTGTGGAAAACAGTATGAAAATTCCTCAAAATATTAAAGATGAAAATATCATATGATCCAGTAATTCCACTACTAGGTATTTACCCAAAGAAAACAAAAACACTATTTCAAAAAGATATATGCATCCCTACATTTATTGCAGCATTATTTACAATAGCCAAGATATGGAAGCAACTCAAGTATCCACTGATAGATGAATGGATAAAGAAGAGGTGATACACACACACACACACACACACACAATAGAATATTACCCAATCATAAAAAAGGATGAGCTCTTGCTATTTGTGACAACATGGATGGATCTAGAGAGTATTATGCTAAGTGAAATAAGTCAGACAGAGAAAGAGAAACACCATACCATTTCACCGATATGTGGAATCTAAAAAAACAGAACACACAAAGCAGAAAGAGACCCATGAATACAAAGAACAAAGTGTTGTTTGCCAGAGAGGTAGAGGGGTGGGGCTATAGGGCAAAATAGACAAAGGAGATTAAGAAGTACAAACTTCCAGTTATATAATAAATAAGTCATGGAGATGCAAAGTAGAGTATAGGGAATAGTCAATAATATTATAATAACAATGTATGATCAAAGATGGTGACTACACTTATCCTGATGAGCACTGAGTAATGTATAGAACTGTCAAATTAATATGTTGTACACCTGACACTAATATAACATTGTAAGTTAATTATACAAAGAAGTAGATTTCAGAGAAAAAATTTTTCAACATTTGTGCATCAAAGGACACTATCAAGAGAATGAAACAAAAACTCACAAAATGGGAGAAAATTATACAATGGTTAATATCTGGAACATATGAAATAGAAAACAATGTAAAGGGGTGCCTGGGTGGCTCAGTTGTTGAGCAACTGCCTTCGGCTCAGGTCATGGTCCCAGGGTCCTGGGATCGAGTCCCGCATCGGGCTCCCTGCTCCGCGGGAAGCCTGCTTCTCCCTCTCCCAGTCCCCCTGCTTGTGTTCCCTCTCTCACTGTGTCTCTCTGTCAAATAAATAAATAAAATCTTTAAAAAAAAAAAAGAAAGAAAACAATGTAAAGAATTTTCAGCATGATATGAAAAGACACTAGAAATTCATTTCTAAATAATCAATTACTCTACAGAATATTGCACATGGCCTGTTATCCAAAGTTAGTCAACCCATAAACATACCTTCAAAACCTCAGTTTTTAAAAGCCTCTCCCAAACTGCTTGTCATAATGAAAACGTATACAGAGTGACTAGTCTGACCATCCCATAGCTCTAGAGATATTATGTGAAGAGTTACACAATGCCCAGTATTTGACAGATGGCCTTCCTCCAATTATGAGGGACCTAATCATATATTTTTATTGGAAACTGAGAGTATTTATTAGTTTATTTCAAAAGTACTGTAACTTCCATCAAGTCCTCTAGCTTACCTGGGTGGAACAGATCTAGTCTGACTAGATTTTGAACACAAAAAAATTTAGGTTTATAAACATGTGATCCTATTTGTATTTATAAGTTTATGTATACTTTGAGAATCATCTAATGAGCCCATTCTCCCCAGCTGTGACTTCTTTAAAAATTTAAAAAGCAAGCCCAGATTTCCATCAACTGATGAATGGATAAAAGAAGAGGTGGTAAACATACACAATAGAATATTACTTAGCCATCAAAAAGAATGAAATCTTGGCAAGATGGCGGAGGAGTAGGAGACCTGATTTCATCTGGTCCCAGGAATTCAGCTGGATAGGGATCAAACCATTCTGAACACCTACGAACTCAACAGCAGATCGAAGAAAAGAATAGCAACAACTCTCTGAACAGAAAAGCAACCACCTTCTGGAAGGTAGGACATGCGGAGAAGTGAATCCGAGGCGATATTCAGGAGGATAGACGGTGGGGGAGGGGGCCTCCAACCGCTGCTTCTGGCAAGTGATAGAGCAGCGGAGCACAAAATCAGAACTTTTAGAAGTCTGCTCCACTGAAGGACGTCACTCCAGTGGCTAAGCAGGGTCAGAGAGGGTCAATGTGGTCTCAGGACCCTCGGGGTCACAGAAAGACCGGGGGTGCCTAAGTGTGGCAGAGCTCCCAGGGATCGGAGCAGGGAAGCCGGCTGCAGAGTCGGAACCGAGGAGCGGGCTCTCAGCTCAGGGTTGCCATAAACTGTGATCCACGGCACAGCTGGGCCACTGCTCTTCCAGCAGGGACCCAACAAGTGGCAGGTCCGG
The DNA here is from genome assembly GCF_002201575.2 of Neomonachus schauinslandi. Lineage (NCBI taxonomy): Eukaryota > Metazoa > Chordata > Mammalia > Carnivora > Phocidae > Neomonachus > Neomonachus schauinslandi. Next base: position 6,345,967 of record NC_058415.1, read on the forward strand.
GGAGACTCCCCTTCCTCCCCCGGGGAGGAGCGGTGCAGGAACGCACCACAGGAATCTGCTGGGTTTGGAGACTCCACACCGAGTCTGGTGCCAGAGACAGAAACGCTCAGTCACAGGCTGGGTGAGCACAGAGTGCGGCCGGAGACCGGGGAGACGGGAGTGACTGACTGCTTTTCTCTGGGAGCGCACTGAGGAGCGGGGCCCCGAGTTCTCGGCTCCTCCGGGGAGGAGATTGGGAGGCCACCATTTTCACTCCCGTCCTCCAAAGCTGTACGGAAAGCTTGCAGGGAACAAAAGCTCCCGAGAGCAAACCCGAGCAGATTACTTAGCCCAGACCGGCAAGGACGGAGCAATTCCACCTCTGGCAAAGACATTTGGGAACCACGGCAACAGGCCCCTCCCCCAGATGATCAGCGAGAACAGCCAGCCAAGACCAAGTTTACCGATCAATGAGAACCGCAGAACTCCAGCGCTAGGGGAATACTGCACATAGAATTCATGGCTTTTTTACCATGATTCTGTAGTCTTTCAAAGTTAATTTTTTTTTTAACTTTTTTTTCTGAATTTTTCTTTTCCCTTTCTCAACCAACATCTTATCAATCCCTTTTTTAAAAAATATTTTTTATTTTTCATTTTTAGAGTCATATTCTATCCCTTCATAGTAGTCACCCATATTTTTGGTGTATATATATATATAAATATATATATATATATATATAAAAGTTGTTCTTTCTTTAAAATTTTGAGATACAGTTTCTTCTAACAGATCAAAATATACCCTAAATCTCTAGCGTATGGCTTTGTTCTAGTCTCCTGCCTGATCACATTCTCTCCCTTTTTTTAAATCCTCTTCTTTCTTTTTTCAATCAACTTACCTTATCAATTCCTTTTATAAAATCCTTTATAATTTTCATCTTTACAGTCATATGCCATCCCTTCATCATATTAACCCTTATTTTTGTACATATATAAGTTTTTCTTTCTTTAAAATTTTGGGAGGCACTTTCTCCTAACAGACCAAAATACGCCCAAAATCTAGTCTGTGGCACTGATCTGTACACCAGCCTGATCATATTTGATCATATTTTGTTTTTGTTTTGTTTTGGTTTTGTCTTTTTCTTTTTTTTCTTTTTTCTTTCTTTCCCTTTCTTTTCCCCTTGTTTCAGGTCTTTTCTGATTTGTTTAGTGTATATTTTCTGGGGACGTTTTGTTACCCTGTGAGCATTTTGTTCTCTCATTCATCTGCTCTCCTCTGGACAAAATGACAAGACAGAAAAATTCACCTCAACAAAAAGAACAAGAGGCAGTACCGACTGCCAGGGACCTAATCAATACGGACATTAGTAAGATGTCGGAACTAGAGTTCAGAATGATGATTTATTTTTTTTTAATTTTTTTTTTAAAGATTTTATTTACTTATTTGACAGAGAGAGAGTTAGCGAGAGCAGGAACACAAGCGGGGGAGTGGGAGAGGGAGAAGCAGGCTTCCTGCCCGAGCAGGGAGCCCGATGCGGGGCTCGATCCCAGGACCCTGGGATCATGACCTGAGCCGAAGGCAGACGCTTAATAACTGAGCCACCCAGGCACCCCCAGAATGATGATTTTAAAGATACTAGCTGGGGGGCGCCTGGGTGGCTCAGTCATTAAGCGTCTGCCATCGGCTCAGGTCATGATCCCAGGGTCCTGGGATTGAGCCCCGGCATCGGGCTCCCTGCTCGGCCAGGAGCCTGCTTCTCTCTCTCCCACTCCCCCTGTTTGTGTTCCCTCTCTAGCTGTCTCTCTCTCTCTCTGTCAAATAAATAAATAAAATCTTTAAAAAAAAAAAAAGAAGATACTAGCTGGGCTTGAAAAAAGCATGGAAGTTATTAGAGAAACCCTTTCTGGAGAAATAAAAGAACTAAAATCTAACCAAGTCGAAATTAAAAAGGCTATTAATGAGCTGCAATCCAAAATGGAGGCTCTAACTGCTAGGATAAATGAGGCAAAAGAGAGAATTAGTGATATAGAAGACCAGATGATGGAAAATAAAGAAGCTGAGGAAAAGAGAGATAAACAACTACTGGATCGCGAGGGCAGAATTCAAGAGATAAGTGATACCATAAGACGAAACAACATTAGAATAATTGGGATCCCAAAAGAAGAAAGAGAGAGAGGGGTGGAAGGTATATTGGAGCAAATTATAGCAGAGAACTTCCCTAATTTGGGGAAGGAAACAGGCATCAAAATCCAGGAGGCTCAGAGAACCCCTCTCAAAATCAATAAAAATAGGTCAACACCCCAAAAAGTCTCAGAGACAAAGAGAAAACCCTGAAAGCAGCTCGGGAGAAGAGATACGTAACCTACAATGGTAAAAACATTAGATTGGCAACAGACTTACCACAGAGACCTGGCAGGCCAGAAAAGACTGGCAGGATCTATTCAGAGCACTAAATGAGAAAAATATGCAGCCAAGAATGCTATATCCAGCTAGGCTGTCACTGAAAATAGAAGGAGAGATAAAAAGCTTCCAGGACAGGGGCGCCTGGGTGGCTCAGTCCTTAACGTCTGCCTTCGGCTCAGGTCATGGTCCCAGAGTCCTGGGATCGAGCCCCGCATCAGGCTCCCTGCTCTGTGGGAGGCCTGCTTCTCCCTCTCCCACTCCCTCTGCTTGTGTTCCCTCTCTCCCTGTCTCTCTCTGTCAAATAAATAAATAAAATCTTTAAAAAAAAAAAAAAAAGCTTCCAGGACAAACAAAAACTAAAGGAATTTGCAAACACAAAACCAGCCCTACAAGAAATATTGAAAGGGGTCCACTAAGCAAAGAGAGAGCCTAAAAGCAACATAGACCAGAAAGGAACACAGACAATATACAGTAACAGTCACCTTACAGGCAATACAATGGCACTAAATTCCTATCTTTCAATAGTTACCCTGAATGTAAATGGGCTAAATGCCCCAATCAAAAGACACAGGCTATCGGATTGGATTAAAAAACAAGACCCATCGATATGCTGTCTGCAAGAGACTCATTTTAGACCCAAAGACACCCCCAGGTTGAAAGTGAGGGGGTGGAAAACCATTTACCATGCTAATGGACACCAAAAGAAAGCCGGGGTGGCAATTCTTATATCAGACAAATTAGATTTTAACCAACTGAGCCACCCAGGCGCCCCTCGACAAATTAGATTTTAAACCAAAGACTGTAATAAGAGATGAGGAAGGACACTATATCCTACTTAAAGGGTCTATCCAACAAGAAGATCTAACAGTTGTAAATATCTATGCCCCTAACATGGGAGCAGCCAATTATATAAGCCAATTAATAACAAAAGCAAAGAAACACATTGACAACAACACAAGAATAGTGGGGGACTTTAACACCCCCCTCACTGAAATGGACAGATCATCTAAGCAAAAGATCAACAAGGAAATAAAGACTTTATATGATACATTGGACCAAATGGACTTCACAGATATATTCAGAACATTCCATCCCAAAGCAAAAGAATACACATTCTTTTGCTTTAGTGTCCATGGAACATACTCCAGAATAGATCCCATCCTAGGTCACAAATCGGGTCTCAACCAGTACCAAAAGATTGGTATCATTCCCTGCCTATTTTCAGAACACAATGCTTTGAAACTAGAACTCAATCACAAGAGGAAAGTCGGAAAGAACTCAAATACATGGAGGCTAAAGAGCATCCTACTAAAGAATGAATGGGTCAACCAGGAAATTAAAGAAGAATTTAAAAAATTCATGGGAAACAAATGAAAATGAAAACACAACTGTTCAAAATCTTTGGGATACAGCAAAGGCAGTCCTAAGAGGAAAGTATATAGCAATATAAGCCTTTCTCAAGAAAGAAGAAAGGTCTCAAATACACAACCTAACCCTACATCTAAAGGAGCTGGAAAAAGAACAGCAAATAAAGCCTAAACCCAACAGGAGAAGAGAAATAATAAAGATCAGAGCAGAAATCAATGAAAGAAAAACCAAAAGAACAGTAGAACAGATCAACGAAATTAGGAGCTGGTTCTTTGAAAGAATTAACAAAATTGATAAACCCCTGGCCAGACTTATCAAAAAGAAAAGAGAAATGACCCAAATCAACAAAATCATGAATGAAAGAGGAGAGATCACAACCAACACCAAAGAAATACAAACAATTATAGAATGTATTATGAGCAACTATATGCCAGCAAATTAGATAATCTGGAAGAAATGGATACATTCCTAGAGATGTATCAACTACCAAAACTGAACCAGGAAGAAATAGAAAATCTGAACAGACCTATAACCATTAAGGAAATTGAAGCAGTCATCAAAAATCTCCCAACAAACAGAAGCCCAGAGCCAGATGGCTTTCCAGGGGAGTTCTACCAAACATTTAAAGAAGAATTAATACCTATTCTTCTGAAACTGTTCCAAAAAATAGAAATGGAAGGAAAACTTCCAAACTCATTTTATGAGGCCACCATTACCTTGATCCCCAAACCAAAGACCCCATCAAAAAGGAGAATTACAGACCAATATCCTTGATGAACATGGATGCAAAAATTCTCACCAAAATACTAGCCAATAGGATCTAACAGTACATTAAAAGAATTATTCACCACGACCAAGTGGGATTTATCCCTGGGCTGCAAGGTTGGTTCAACATCCACAAATCAATCAATGTGATATAATACATTGAGAAAAGAAGAACAAGAACCATATGATCCTCTCAATAGATGTAGAAAAAGCATCTGACAAAGTACAGCATCCTTTCTTGATCAAAACTCTTCAAAGTATAGGCATAGAGGGTACATACCTCAATATCATAAAAGCCATCTATGAAAAACCCACAGCGAATATCATTCTCAATGGGGAAAAACTGAGAGCTTTCCCCCTAAGGTCAGGAACACAGCAGGGATGTCCACTCTCACCACTGCTATTCAACATAGTATTAGAAGTCCTAGCCACAGCAATCAGACAACAAAAAGAAATAAAAGCCATCCAAATTGGCAAGGAAGAAGTCCAATTCTCACTCTTTGCAGATGATATGCTACTTTATGTGGAAAACCCAAAAGACTCCACCCCAAAACTGCTAGAACTCATACAGGAATTCAGTAAAGTGGCAGGATATAAAATCAATGCACAGAAGTCAGTGGCATTCCTATACACCAACAACAAGACAGAAGAAAGAGAAATTAAGGAGTCAATCCCATTTACAATTGCCCCAAAAGCATAAGATACCTAGGAATAAATCTAACCAAAGAGGCAAAAAATCTGTACTCAGAAAACTATAGAATACTCATGAAAGAAATTGAGGAAGACATAAAGAAATGGAAAAATGTTCCATGTTCATGGTTTGGAAGAACAAATATTGTGAAGATGTCAATGCTACCTAGAGCAATCTACACATTCAATGCAATCCCCATCAAAATACCATCCACTTTTTTCAAAGACATGGAACAAATAATCCTAAAATTTGTATGGAACCAGAAAAGACCCCGAATCGCCAAGTGAATGATGAAAAAGAAAAGCAAAGCTGGCAGCATCACAGTTCTGGACTTCCAGCTCTATTACAAAGCTGTCATCATCAAGACAGTATGGTACTGGCACAAAAACAGACACATAGATCAATGGAACAGAATAGAGAGCCCAGATATGGACCCTCAACTCTATGGTCAACTCATCTTTGACAAAGCAGGAAAGAATGTCCAGTGGAAAAAAGACAGTCTCTTCAACAAATGGTGTTGGGAAAATTGGGACAGCCACATGCAGAAGAATGAAACTGGACCATTTCCTTACGCCACACACAAAAACAGACTCCAAATGGTTGAAAGACCTAAATGTGAGACAGGAGTCCATCAAAATCCTAAAGGAGAACACAGGCAGCAACCTCTTCGACCTCAGCCACAGCAACTTCTTCCTAGAAACATCACCAAAGGCAAGGGAAGCAAGGGCAAAAATGAACTATTGGGACCTCATCAAGATAAAAAGCTTTTGCATAGCAAAAGAAACAGTCAACAAAACCAAAAGACAAGCAACAGAATGGGAGAAGATACTTGCAAATGACATATCAGATAAAGGGCTAGTATCCAAAATCTATAAAGAACTTCTTAAACTCAACACCCAAAGAACAAATGATCCAATCAAGAAATGGGCAGAAGACATGAACAGACATTTTTCCAAAGAAGACATCCAAACGGCCAACAGACAAATGAAAAAGTGCTCAAAATCACTCAGCATCAGGGAAATCCAAATCAAAACCTCAATGAGATACCACCTCACACCAGTCAGAATGGCTAAAATTAACAAGTCAGGAAAGGACAGATGTTGGTGGGAATGTGGAGAAAGGGGAACCCTCCTACACTGTTGGTGGGAAGGCAAGCTGGTGCAGCCACTCTGGAAAACAGTATGGAGGTCCCTCAAAAAGTTGAAGATAGAGCTACCATACAATCCAGCAATTGCACTACTGGGTATTTACCCCAAAGATACAAATGTCGGGATCCAAAGGGGTAGGTACACCCCAATGTTTATAGCAGCAATGTCCACAATAGCCAAACTGTGGAAAGAGCCAAGGTGTCCATCGACAGAGGAATGGATAAAGAAGATGTGGTATATATATACAATGGAATATTATGCAGCCATCAAAAGGAATGAAATCTTGCCATTTGCAACATGGATAGAACTGGAGGGTGTTATGCTGAGCGAAATAAGTCAATCAGAGAAGGACATGTATCATATGACCTCACTGATATGAGGAATTCTTAATCACAGGAAACAAACTGAGGGTTGCTGGAGTGGTGGGTGGTGGGAAGGTTGGGGTGGCTGGGTGATAGACACGGGGGAGAGTATGTGCTATGGTGAGCGCTGTGAATTGTGCAAGACTGCTGAATCACACATCTGTACCTCTGAAACAAATAATACATTATATGTTAAAAAAAAGAAGAAGAAGAAGAAGATAGCAGAAGGGGAAGAATGAAGGGGGGGAAATCAGAGGGGGAGATGAACCATGAGAGACAATGGACTCTGAAAAACAAACTGAGGGTTCTAGAGGGGAGGGGGTGGGGGGATGGGCTGGCCTCGTGATGGGTATTAAAGAGGGCACGTTCTGCATGGAGCACTGGGTGTTATACGCAAACAATGAATCATGGAACACTACATCAAAACTAATGATGTGATGTATGGTGATTAACATCACATAATAATTTAAAAAAGATAAATTAAAAAAAACACACACACTGAAAAAAAAGAATGAAATCTTGCCATTTGCAACCACATGGATAGAACTAGATGGTATTATGCGAAATGAAATAAGTCAATTAGAGAAAAACAAGTACCATATTATTTCATTCATATGTGGAATTTAAGAAATAAAACAGAAAGGGGCACCTGGGTGGCTCAGTCGTTAAGCATCTGCCTTCGGCTCAGGTCATGATCCCAGGGTCCTGGGATCCAGTCCCACATCGGGCTCCCTTGCTCGGCAGGAAGCCTGCTTCTCCCTCTCCCACTCCCGCTGCTTGTGTTCCTGCTCTCACTATCTCTGTCTCTGTCAAATAAATAAATAAAATCTTTAAAAAAAAAAAAAAAAAGAAATAAAACAGGGTAAGGGAAGGAAAAATAAAATAAGAGAAAAACAGAGAGGGAAAAAAAACATAATAGACTCTTAACTATAGGAAACAAACAAGGTTGCTGGAGGGGAGGTGAGTGGAGGGAAGGGGTAACTGGGTGATGGGCATTAAGGAGGGCACTTGAAGTAATGAGCACTGGGTGTTGTATGCAACTGATGAATCACTAAATTCTACCCCTGAAATTAATAATACAGTATACGTTAATTAAATTGAATTTAAATCTAAAAGTTTTTTTAAAGCAATTAAAAACCTGATCACAAAATGCAACAAACATAAAATACCACAAATCCATCATAAAGATAAAAGGTTTTTACATGAATATGTGTTACCAGCATATTCTTCCTGGGATTGTGAAATCCTATCAATTTTTCTTTGTCGTGTGTGTGTGTGTGTTCTCCAGTATCTAGAGATAATAATTCAATTTCAAATAAAAAAATATTCAGATAGCTGGTAACAACTCACCAATCACCCAGGGAAGTCAAAAGAAAATAAGAAATTGGTAGAAAGTGATACAGTCTGATTACCTACCAATATAAGATCTTCGATCCAATGCTAAGACTTAAGAGACAACACCAGAGGTCCATGTGTTTTCCTAATCCTTATCAGGATCTCAAGAGAGTAGAAGTTGATACTAAGCTTAGAATTCCAGTCCTCTGCAATAAGGAATGGAAAAGTCCATGTAAACTTCATACATTATTTTACAAACCTAAAGTGATATTTTGGGAATTTTAATACTTTTCATAGAACTTAGTTTAAACATCATCAGTTTTCTTTCTTTTGTGAACAATTTTCTGTGCATCCATCACAATACATAGATGGATGTACAAGGTACTACAGAAATCAATCTAATTGTTGTGCTTTTACTGCTTGAACATGAAACAGAAATAAATGGGGTAATTTGGAAAAATAATAGGTTATACAGTAAGTGTTAAACCAAGACTATCTCTAGCTAATGAGTTTACAGGTCAATTTTATTTTTTTATTTTTTTTTAAGATTTTATTTATTTGACCGAAAGAGAGAGAGCGCGCACAAGCAGGGGGAGGGGCAGAGCGAGAAGGAGAAGCAGGCTCCTCGCTGAGCAGAGAGCCCAATGCAGGGCTTGCTCCCAGGACCTTGAGATCATGACCTAAGGCAAAGGTAGACGCTTAACTGAGACACCCAGGTGCCCCCCATTTTATTCAACTATATTTTCAATAATAACCATAACATAGTTTAGATATGAAAATGACATTAAAAACTACAAATATTTAAGTAAGCATAAAAATAGTTGTAGAGGAGGGAAGAAGAAGAGGTAAATTCAAATTTTAAAACAAGCAAGAGTAGAATACTGAGAGCACAAAGAGAAAGGGGATGTGGTGAGGGGGATGCAGAGGGTGAAAGTGTGGAGAAAGCAAATTTTTTGCAAGCTGTTGGGGAAAGGGGTGGAGCTGGGACCTTTGACTCAAGACCTGAGTGTTAAGCCAAGTGCTATAAAAGCTCCCTGGAGCCAGGAAGGGAGAGTATTCTGAAACCCAGGATAGGGACACAGAGGAAGGCAGTAGGCGACAGCAGCTGCAGTCCCTAGAGAAAGGCTGGAGAAACCAAGTCCAGGATGCTGGGCCTGTTTTGATCTCACCTGCTAGGAGTCTGGCTGCTGCTGAGCCAACTCTTTAGAGAAAGCACGGCCTAATGGGTAAGCAATGAAAAGGTGAAGTTATTTGCCATCGAATTCCTAGATATCATGATGATTATGTGTGAGAAATACCGTAAGAGGTTCTCCAACATCCAGGAAGAGCTGCTGTGAATGAGAGCGCCTGGGCTGCTGGTCTGCACCTCCTGCTGGTTGCTGCCCACCAGTGTTAACAGCAGCCTGCAGGGCCTGGCTCAAGACCTCACTGGCTGCCGGTGCTCAGCCCCACCCTGCACATGCAGATGGAAGGAGCCCTCTACCAAAACAGTGTCAGGGGAGTCTACAGTATCACCGTGCAAGCTTTAGCACAGTCTTAGGATTAGTCAGAGGCAACAGAACCTTGATAATACTGTACTAAGTCACACTGCCCAACTATAAGTAAGCTGTTTAGATATTAGGACACTAGTTGATTCTGTTGCAAGTTTAATTATCTTGAGGCAACAGTTAACTTTTGGCCTATACAAAATTTTATAATTTTCCTGATTCACCTTGACATGAATGTGTTTTCATACCTCCCACCTGTCTTTTTAAACGTAACAGAAAATCTTGTCACCTTCCATCAGCCAACATGCAGGAACCTTAAAAATGATGTCACAAAACATTCCTCATTTGCCATCAGAGCTGAAGACAACACTGACAAGCAGTCATCTTTGAAGGAGGTACTACTTTCCCAACAAAAGGAAAAGGAAGTTATCAATATAATTATGTTGTTTAAAAAAAAGGGGGGTTGTAACAAAATAATTTTTCTGAATATAGGCACACTATAGAGTAATTGTTAAATTTTTCACCTATTTTCATGTATATTCTCCATGATGCATTTATCAATGTCCAAATCAACCATGACTGGTTACTAGAACGTGAGAAATCATTATTAGTGTTTACATTCTTCGTTTGTTCTGTAACAGTACATAGTCTCCCTACAATATGCTTTCTCTCAAAAATCAACCCTTTCTTAAAATGTTAAAGAATCTCTTTTTTTAAATTAATGCTATCATTGCACCAATTGCATTTTAACCTTATTAACTTCATAGTGATTATAAAAAGCTTAATTATTTAACAACATAACTCATTTTATACACACCTAACACCAGGTACATACAAAGGAATAAAAAGTTTTAATTGATCTTGCCAATGTAGACCATGTTAACATTAAACCACAAACCTTGCAGTTTTCTACTTGAGCCCAAGTGGCTTTTTTGTCTTGTTGAAATCGTGTTTGAAAAGAGTCAGGTTCACTACCAAATACATTTGGATTTGGGGGCTTAAATAAACTCAATTATTTTTCAAGTTAGAGTACTTCCATGCTTCTAAGAGATTCAAGTAAGTATTTTTAAGTGACATAAATGTATAGTCATGTAGATAACTGAAGAAGAAAATGTTTTATCTTAGAAAAGAGCTAGATTGGTAAAGGAACACATTTAGGCTCACCATTTTAGAATTTACAAAACACTTATGTACACAAAATAACCTGTGAAATGATACGAACATTTGTCAAAATGATAAACCAGCATGGTATCATCTTAGTATTTAGTCAGAATTACACGAGATGAAGACACCAATCCCTATATCCCAAATCCCGAGGCATGGCTAATCACAACCAAGCCTCTGAGGGTAATCATGTCCTCCCAAGGCCACCTTAAAGAGCTTTTTCTCATTGAGGAAGCAGAGACCGATAGATCGTAACTCCTCAGGGAGAAAGTCAACATTTTTCACTTTCATCATGGAACCGTTCTTCCCGATTTTACCACTTCCATTCATCTTATTTGTACCCCAGCACACTGCTCATTGTCAGTTCCAGAACTCCATTTGCTTCAAGGTTGCCTCCCCCCACCCACTAGTTCTCATGTGACACTGAACTGATGACACTGAGGTCTTTCACCACCATCCAATGACTCAGTTACTCTCATCTTCCATACACACCACTTCTAGCCACATTTTCCTCCATTATAGATGGAAAAGTGCCCCCCAAACATAACCCCTCTACTTGCTTGTGTGAGATATAAACCATACCTTCCTTATTCCTAAAAGAATGTGTGTCTATGTGTAACAGGTATGAATTTGCAAGCAGTTTTTGCTGTGCAAGACATACCCAGCTTCTTTAGTTTTTGCTTTGATTTGTTTTGAAGTACGCTCCACACCCAACATGGGGCTTGAACTCACGACCCTGAGTTCAAGAGTCACCCAGACGGGAGCCCCTCTTCTTTATTTTTAACAAATCGATATGAATCCAGTTCTGTCACTGGGTTGGGAATCTAGCATCAGACACTATTCTAACGGAGCTCCCCCATTATGCTGTGTTTGAAATCCAGGGTCTTAGCACCAAACCATCCCGTCCCCATAGTTTTCAAAGGCTCTCCACCATGACACCTACCACCCCAGCCTGAATGGTCCCCTCAATTCAGGTGCTTGCCTCCCTCACTAGAGGTCAGCAGAACTTTGTTTCCAGTCTTCCTCTCCGCATAAGGAATGTTGTCCGTTCTCACAGGGCTCCCCTGATGGAGCTCTGGCTAGAACTCACGGCGCACCACAGTTTGGACAGTAGCTGTGTTTTAAGGAAGGTGATGACATTGTGCTAATCAAATCACGTTGACCTTTGAAAAACTCCGAGCCCAGCTCACTGAACGGCGCTCCGGGGTGCCACTGGGCAGCAGGGCAACGCTGGGGAAACCGACCACGGAGACGAAGACCCGGAAGCGCACGGCAGAGAGGAGCAGGAGACCGCTCGGAGCCCACACGGACCCCACCCGGACGCACGCCGGGCTCGGGCACCCCCGCCCCCGCGGCGATCACGCCTCCCCCCCAGCGGCCCCCGACTGCCCCCTGGTGGCCGCTAGTGCGTCCTCCCGAGCCAACGCACCAAGCAGATCTCCTCCCCAATGGTCAAGCCACCCGTCCCCACGGCGCTGCACTTCCCCGTCCCTTCCCTCCTGGTTTAGCAAAATACTGGGATTCTTAGAGGCAAACCCCGCGGGGTCCCTGTCACAAGCTAGTTACAGACAGTCCTGTCTGCTCTATCGCCGACGGTAGCAGGTCAGCATCCCAGCTGCTGCCCCCGGTCTCGAGGTCGAGGCTCAGGGCCGTTCCTCCCCGAGCAGCGGGCGGGGACCTCCAGCGCGCTCGGACTCCGACTGAGAAGCGCACGTTTCAGCGCCTTCCAGCGCGTCCAGGCTCCAGCACGTCCGATGCCGGCGGCGGGCGGGGCCCCGAGCTACCCTGGGAAGCAAACACGGGCCCGGCCGTGCCTGCAGGGCGCGTGGGGACTTGAAGGAAGAGGTAATCAAACAAGCGCACGAGTAAACGTGAACAAACCTCCCGCGATGTACACCTGGAGGGAAACGAGAGGAGGTGTGTCTGAGGAAGCGACGCCCCGTTACCAGCCAGGCAAACGGGCGGGAAATGCACTCCGCTGGGAGGCGCAACACCTTTTCTGATTTTACCGGTTAACGGGGGCCCCACGTGTCAACGGATGCTCCTCTTTAGAGGGGAGGGCAAAGAAAACGAATCAAGGATTTTAAGAACTAGAGCCCGCTACCTACCATGCTCCGAGGACCCGGGGAGCGCAGGAAGCCAGCTCGCGGCCATCTCGCCCCTCGCGCCTGCCGCCTCGCGCCTCGCGCCTCGGCGTTCTCGCGAGGTCCGTACGCGCTGGCAGGACCGCCAGGCGCGTGCGCGGCTCGGACCGGGCGGGCGCGGGCGCGGGCACGAGCGCAGGTGCCGGGAGGAGCGGGACCCGCGGCAGTTAGACCGCCCGGCGGTCTTGGCGGCGAGGGCCCAGGGATGCCGCGGCTCCTCTGTGTGTGTCTGCTGTGTCTGGGGCTCCTGTTAATTCGGTTCTCCCGTGAGCTGAGCGAAATCAGCAGAGCTAGGAGGCTGTGCGGCACGCACCTCCTGAAGGAAATAATAAAACTCTGTGGCAATGTCAACTGGAGCTACTTCGAGGAGGAAACCCCCAAGCCACCGCTGTTTCCCCAGGACAAGGAGATTGAAACCTTCATCCCCGACCGGTCGGAAAGCTCCCAAACCACTTTCCCGGCTTGGGCGAGAGGCCAAATGAACCCAGGTAAAAATATAAACGGAAGGCATGTTTGCTCATCCTTGAACTCTTCTGCTCATCTGCACTGCCAGGTGCTGAGCTTCCCCAGGAGATGGAATTTGTGCCTAGTACACAGATAAAGAAAAATTTTTATAACCCAGTATATCGCGGATATGCAAAACCTCAATGAAGCTTTTTTTTTTTTAAACTTAGAGCAAATAAGTGTACACCTATAAATCTATACATTTATGTAAGAATGCTGCTGCTTCTTCCTTAGCTTTCCCTTTCTGGAGTACACTTGTCACCTGGCAAGGTGTCACCCCACTTCGTCCTTCAGAGCTTCTGAGGTTTCATTTTCCCTGTTAAGTCATCACTGACCCTTTCATAGCTACTCCCTCCATTCTCCATCTACCACAGTATCTGACACATAGATCTCTTTGACCATCATCAGGACCAGCCACATAATTGGGCCAGCCGAGTGCAGAATAAAAATGCAGGGCTCCTTGTTCAAAATCAGGAAAGGGCCAATAAAGGTACTCAAATATATAGCTTTTCTTTCCCCCTTTTTTGGTGTGTTTCTCCTCTGCTCATACACATGGTCCATTCTCCCAACAGATTTCACTTAAAAGTTCATGTACTTAACATTCCACTTGCAAGATAAAATTTTTGAGCATTTCAGGACTGTGACAGTAGAGCATGCAAGGTCCTCCTCAGCACTGGGTCTGGGTGACTGTGCATAGGTCTCTCCCTTAAGGTCAGTCCTGTATACCAGACCATGTTACAGGGATTGTTTCATGCATGTTTTTATCTGAAATGCCTAGCAGAGGGCCTAGCACACAGTAGGTGCTTAATGTATATTGAATGTATACTTAATGCTTTTAAGCAGTCTTTAGGAAGAATATTCCTGTTTCAGATTCATTGCTGTCTTCTAACTATATATTTACATTTTAGTACCAACATGGTTTGTCATTTTAAAAGAAAATGCACTTTATCTATAGGCTGTCCATAGCATAGTATCATTGAAATTATTGCATTTTAAAGTCATTCAATTAATTTAATTTGATTTGGACAAATTTTGCAAAAGGCAAGATTTCTGAAATGAAGGAAAGGAGTGGCCAGTCACCCCCAAAAACCACCCTGATGTAGATGACTGAAACAAACCAAAACTGCCTCCCACATTATAGGCACTCATTAACTTATTGAATGAATGAATGAATCAATGAATTAATGGAACTTATTCCATTCTTCCTATTGCTGCTAAGGGGATGAAAACTTTGAAAGACAACAGAAACCTTCAGACTGATTCTTGATCATTTTTGCCCTACATATAAACTCACTTTATTTTGCTCTTATAATGGAAGAAATGTCTCTCCCCAGTCTTCCACTTGTACTTTAATTCAGTGATTCTCACACTTTAATGTGCATGTGTTTCACCTAGGGAATACCGTTAATGGGCAGGTTCTGGTTCAGTGGGTGGGGCCCTGAGCATCTACATTTTTGCAAGCCCCCAGAGATACCTGATGCTGCTCTCGCTACCTATACCGCAGTCAAAATTTTACATTCAGACATCCAAACTTGAGTTTGTTATTTAAAAAGAGCTTGGAATCCCTTTTCTCAACAAAGACTGCTCTGGAGACTAATAATTTTTTTAAGAGCCAACTTTAAAACTCAGAGCTATGCTTGCTTCAGTAGCACATACACTAGAGCTGAACAATGACCCTTTTGTTTTAGGTGTTATTCACACTTCCCTGGAGAAATAAGTGTCATTAGTTCAAGGAGGAGGGAGCTGCAGTGAAACAAGATTTGTAGGAAATAAAAATCAGCATCTTAGAATTGTCATACCAATGAAACATGTTACTGTGGCAACTATATAAATACTGTTTTCTAAGGTGGAAATGTCATGTGACCATAAAGCCATAGTTGTTTTACAATGTGTGGAAGAATGAAAAATGGATTTAAGTTATCAATATGTATTTGTGGTAAATTTTAAAAAATTATTGACCTAGAGGTGCCTGGGTGGCTCAGTCGGTTAAGCATCTGCCTTTGGCTCAGGTCATGATCTCGGGGTCCTGGGATTGAGCCCCGCGTCCACGGCTCCCTGCTCAGCGGGGAGTCTGCTTCTCCCTCTGCCTGCCCCTCCCCCTACTTGTGCTCTCTCCTCTCTCTCTCTCTCCAATAAATAAAAGCTTTAAAAAAATTAAATTCATAAAGAAATTATAGACCTGTAAAGAAAGATGACATTCAATATATCCTGTTAATTTTCAATGAATAATTAGAAGTTGTAGAGAAGAGGTATGTGTTCTCAATATAGAATATGTAATTATGCCATTTCTTTTTCATTTGAATGTTGCTGAAAAGTTAACTTTTATTAGATTATACTAGCAGGATACATTTCTATGTTAGATCAAGTCAGTTATCAACAATTTTAATCTTATGATCTATTTGAGTCTGACATAGGAAAAGATAATTTAGTGCACTGATATTTAAAAATGATTTTTTTCAGAACTACTCATATATAACTGGAATCTGAAATTGTATGCTTCTTGATAGTGGATCCTTGAGGGTATGGGCCATGTCTCCAAGACTTACCCCATCATATTTCTAATTTCTGGCTGATATGGTGCTGCCTAGGTCTTAGTGCCAGGCGAAATCATTAATGCTTCATCACCGGCTTTTCATAATCCATATCCCCTATTGCAGTTGGATGGGTCATATTTCCCTATACATCTATTCTTGTTTTTTGAATAGCATTTTCATAAATGGGCTGTACAGGATCTCTTTCTTTATATATTAATTCAGCAAAATTTGAATGCCTAGCATGTGCTGGGTATTTTTCTTGGTGCTTGGGTTATAAGAGTGCAGAATTTTACTCAGGTATCAGTGAAGACTCCTGCCCTCGTGAAGCTTACAGAATAGTGAAGCTAGACAGTAATCATAAGTACATTACACAGTGTGTTAGAAGATGATTAGCCTTGGGACACCTGGGTGGCTCAGTCAGTTAAGCATCTGCCTTCGGCTCAGGTCATGATCTCAGGGTCCTGGGATCGAGCCCCGTGCGTCGGGCTCCCTGCTCACTGGGGAGTCTGCTTTTCCCTCTCTCCTTCTACCCCTCCTCCCGCTTGTGCTCTCTTCTCACTCTCTCTCTCTCAAATAAATAAAACTTAAAAAAAAAAGATGATTAGTCTTCACATCTCCTTTCTCCACTCCTGTTCTCCTCCCATAGACAACCATTCCAAAGTGTTTATTATATTTATATATGTTTTTTGCAAATTGTGCATTGTTTCCTGTGCAAGTATTTAAAAAATATACATAAATGGTATTTTTAAAGATTTATTTATTCATTTTTTTAGAGAGAAAGAGCGAGAGAGCACACATGAGTGGGGGGCGGGGCAGAGGTGGAGGAAAAGGGAGAGAGAGAATCTGGAGCAGACTCCCCACTGAGTGTGGAGGCTATGAACCACTTAGTCTGACGACGCTGAGGTCATGACCTGAGCGGAAATCAAGTTGGACGCCCAACCGACTGAGCCACCAAGGCGTCCCTAAAATACATGTAAATGGTATTTAAGATCTATCTTTCATTGTTGCTTTGTGAACATTGCTTCAGACTGCTCCATAATATTCATATACATTCCCCCACATTTTACTTATCCTCTCAGCAATGAACACCTAACTTGCATAGCCTCCAACTCCCGGCCACTAACGCCACAGTGGAAATCATTGTATGTGCTCCAGTAAGGACCCATGTGGACGTTTCTCAGGGGTCTATACCTGGGGTAAAATCGTTATGTAATGAAACATATGTATGCTTTGCTTGGGGTGTGTCAGGTTACCCTGCAGAACGGCTACACCCGTTTATCACGGTGCCGCCAGCACACGCAGATTCCTGTGTCCTCATATCCTTGCCAACAATTAGCATTACACAGTTTTTAACTTTTTTCAGTGTGATAGAATGAAATGGCATCTTATTTGTGTTTTAACTTGCTCTGGATGTGAGCAAGCTAAAACCTTTTGCAGGTTTTTTTTCTGAAAGTTTTCTGTTTATAATTTTTTAATTGGAATTGTCATTTTTCAGTTGATTTGTAGGCGTTATTGTACCATATACAATAGTTGCTGGCTTTAGATCCTGCAAGTATATTCTCCCATTCGGTCATCTATTGGTGTATGACAGAAAACCTTAATTTTTACATAACTAGGTTTATGTAAGTGTTTTGCCTTATTGTTCATACTTTTGAAATTTTATTTTAGAGGTCCTTTTCTTCCCTCTGTTAACTTTATAGATTTACTTTTCACATTAGGTTCTTAATTCTTCTGGAGACCACTTTGGTCTGTTCTGGCTAGGATTACTATCTTAGTTTTTTCAATAAGTCTTACTTTTCTCTACAAAAGGAGCTAGTTTTCTAAACACCATCTACTAAACAATAATTTTTTTCCATTTTTTTTAAGGTCTTATTTATTTGACAGAGAGAAAGACAGCGAGAGAGGGAACACAAGCAGGGGGAGTGGGCGAGGGAGAAGCAGGCTTCCTGCGGAGCAGGGAGCCTGATGCAAGGCTCGATCCCAGGACCCTGGGATCATGACCTGAGCCGAAGGCAGATGCTTAACGACTGAGCCACCCGGGCTCCCCATCCATATTTTTTATTGTTTGTCGGTTAAGCATCTGTCTTCGGCTCGGGTCATGATCTCAGGGTCCTGGGATCGAGCCCCATGTCTGGCTCCCAGCTCAGCAGGGAGCCTTCTTCTCCCTCTCCCTCTGCCACTCCCCCTGGTTGTGCTCTCTCGCTCTCTGTCAAATAAATAAATAAAATCTTAAAAAAACAAAAAACAAAAAAACGATGATGACACAAATGGAAAGATATGCTCATGGATTAGAATTAATATCGTTAAAATGTCCATACTACCCAAAGCAACCTACAGATTCAATGCAATTCCTATAAAAATATCAACAACATTTTTCACAGAACTAGAACAAATAATACTAAAATCTGTGTGGAACCACACACACACACACACACACACACACACAAAACCCCAAAAACAAAACAAAACAAAAAACGAATAGCCAAAGCAACCTTGAGAAAGAAGAATAAAGTGGAGGTATTACAATTCCAGATTTCAAGATATACTACAAAACTATAGTAATCAAAACAGTCTGATACTGGCACAAAAATAGACACATAGATCAATAGAACAGGCTAGAAAACCCAGAAGTAAACCCACACTTACATGTTTAATCTATGACAAAGGAGGCAAGAATATGCTATGGGTAGAAGATAGTCTCTTAAGTCTCAAAAATTGTGCTGAGAAAACTGAACAGCCACATGCAAAAGAATGAAACTGGACCACTTTCTTACTCCATACACAAAAATAAATTCAAAATGGATTAAAGACCTAAATGTGAGACCCGAAACCTTAAAACTCCTAGAACAGAGCATGGGCAGTAATTTCCTTCACATCAGCCATAGCAACATTTTTCTAGATGTCTCCTAAGGCAAGAGAAACAAAAGCAAAAATGAACTATTGGGACGTCACTAAAATAAAAGGCTTTTGCACAACAAAGGAAACCATCAATAAAGCAAAAAGGCAACCTACTGAATGGGAGAAGATGTTTGCAAATAATATATCTAATAAGGGGTTAATATTCAAAATATATAAAGAACTTAACTCAACACCAAAAAACAAAATCCAATTTAAAAATGGCCAGAAGACTGAATAGATATTTTCCCAAGGAAGACATACAGATGGCAAACAGACACATTAGAAGATGCTCAACATCACTAATCATCAGGGAAATGCAAATCAAAACCACAATAGGATATCACCTCACACCTATCAGAATAGCTAAAATGAAAAATACAAGAAATAAGTATTGGCGAGGATGTGTAGAAAAAGGAACTCTTATGCACTGTTGGTGGGAATGTAAATTATTGCAGCCACTGTGGAAAACTGTATGGAGGTTCCTAAAAAAATTAAAAATAGAATTACCATATGATCCAGTAATTCCCCTTCTGGGTATTTACCCAAAGAAAACAAAAACACTAATTCAAAAAGATATATGCACTCCTGTGTTTATTGCAGCATTATTTACAATAGCCAAGAAATGGAAGCAACTTGTGTCCATTGATAGATGAAGAAGAGGTGGTACACACACACACACACACACACACACACACACACACACACACACAGGAATATTATGCAACCATAAAAAAGGATGACATCTTGCCATTTGTGACAACATGGATAGACCTGGAGAGTATTATGTTAAGTGAGATAAGTCATACTGAGAAAGAAAAATACCAAATTATTCCACTTGTATGTAGAATCTAAAAAACAAAACAAATGAAAAAACAAACAAAAAGAATCAGACCTACAAATGCAGAGAACCCTGATGGTTGCAAGAGGAAAGGGAGGTGGAGTGGATAACAAAATCGGTGAAGGGGAGTAGGAGATACAGGCTTCCAGTTATGTAATGACTAAGTCATGGGAATAAAAAGTAGAGCATAGGGAATAGAGTCAATGGTATTGTAATAGCATCATACGGTGACATATGATAGCTATACTTGTGGGGAGCACAGCATAATGAAAAAAGTAAAAATCATCTAGAATTTTAATTGAGGTCCATGCATTCAATTGAGATGCATTATATAGATTAATCTGAAGAGGATTTATATCTTTTTAATATAAAGTAATCACAACTAAAAGCATGGAATATTTTCATATTCTATTATTTGAATTTTAAAGTTTTCTCAGTGGAGACATTCTGTATTGTTGGTTAAGTTAATACTTAATACTTTGCTTTTGTTGGGATGCCTGGGTGGCTCAGTCAGTTGATCATCTGCCTTCAGCTTGGGTGATGATCTCAGGGTCCTGGGATCGAGTCCCGCATCCGGCTCCCTGCTCAGCAGGGAACCTGTTTCTCCCTCTGCCTGCCATTCTCCCTGCTTGTGCTCACTCACTCTCTTTCTCTCTTACAAATAAATAAATAAAATCTTTTAAAAAAGACTTTGTTTTTGTTGCTATTGTAAATACTTGCTAATTATATTTTTGTTAGTGACTTTGTTTAGAGAAATGCAATTGATTTTTACAGGTTGATCTTTATCCAGTAATTATGCCAGATGATCTTAATGGTTTAATAGTTTGTTTCTACAGATTTTTCTATCCTTTGCAAATAATAACTTTGTCACTTCCTTTCTAAACCTTACACCAGTCGTCGTCGTCTCCTGCTCCTCCTCTTTCTTTCTTCTTTCTTCTTTCTTCTTCTAGCATTGGCCAGGTCCTCTAGTGCTGGTAAGTAGTAGTGATAGTGGGATATCTTGTCATGTTCCCAATTTTAAAGGGGAATGCATTTAAATATCTCCATTAGGTATAATATTTGTAAGTTTTTGCTATATAATCTCCACCAAGATAAGGGAGCTTGATATTTTTTTAATCATTATAAGTAGGGCTGAACTTTATTAAGGACTTTTGGAGGGAATTCTTTTGCATAATAATATATTTCTCTTTTATTAATTCACCAGATACTTACTGGGTACCTGCTAAGTGCCAGGCACTGCTGTAAACCCTTGGGATTTATCAGTGAACAAAGCAGACAAAGATGTCTGGCCTCATGGAGTTTGCATAGGAAATGAACATAATAAATAAATATTTGAAGGTAATAAGGGTTATAGAAAAATAAAGAGTGAAACATGGTAAGGGAGATCAAGAGTTATGGGGGTGCTGGAGGATGGGGTGTAGGATTAAATAGTGTAGTTAAGGTAGGCCTCATTGAAAAGATGAGGTTTGAGAATGGAGGAGATAAAGGAATCAGCCAAGCAGATATCTGGGGAAAGAGTGTTTAGGCAAAGGAATGAGCAGAGCAAATACACTTCTGCCCTGTTTACACAAGGAACAGCAAGGAGGCTAGTGTGGCTGAAGCAGAGAGAGAGGTAACAGGCCAGCCTAGTGAAGTTGTTTAGACCACTGTAAGGATTTTGGCTTTACTCTGAGTGAAGGCAGGGGAGTGACATTAATTGACATTTTAAAGGGATCGCTCTGGCTACCACATTGAGGACAGGCTGTGGGGAGGCAAGAGCAGAAGCAGAGGCTTCCTCTGGGGGTGTGGTAGTAGAAGTGATAGCAGCTGGATGAGGTGGGAGCAGTGGAGGTAGTGGAAATTGTTTTATTCCAGGTATATTTGGGCAGATTTTATGTGAAATATGAGAAAAAAGAGAACTCAAAAATGATGCCAATATTTTTTTTTTAATGTGATCCCAAAGTTTTTGCTTCAAACATCTGGAAGGATAGGTTTCTATCAACTGAGGTAGGAAAGGCCTCAGGTGGAAGAGGTCTGAAGACAATATTGGCAGTTCAGTGTGGGGCATGTGGACTTTGACAAGTTCAGATGGAGTTTTGAACATGTTGAGTTTGAGACACTGAAGTGGAGACGATGAGTAGGAAGTAGGATATATGAATCTGGGTTATGGAAATAATCTCACTTGAAGATAGGAATTTAGGAGTCGTGGGTGTATAGATGATTCTCGGAGCCATAAGACTGGATGAGGCCACCAAGAGAAGGTACACAGAGAAGAGCGCCAAGGACTGAGCCCTGGGGGACATCAACATCAAACAGCTGGAGGAAGTATTTGCAAAAAGGAGATAGAAAAGGAGCAAATAGTCAGGTGGGAAGAATGTGGCCTCTTGGAAACGAAGTTAATAAAGTGTATCAAGAAGGAATGTTTTTGATGAGTCAGATGAGATGAGAACTGGTTGTTGAATTTAGTAATATAGAGATCATTCATGACCTTGAAAAGAGAAGTTTTGGTGCAATGATGGAACAAAGGCCTGATTAGAAAGGGTTTAAGGCAGAATGAGAGAAGAGGAATTAATCAGTAATGGAAAACTATCAAGGAGTTTTGCTACAGAGGGGAGAAAACGATAACTGGCAAGGTAAGCAGGGCCAAGAGAAGTGGTTTTGGCTTTTTTTAAGTGGGAGAAATTTTTTTTTTTTTTTTTTTTTTTTTTTTTTGCTTTTAGGAGCGAAGAGTTGATGATGAAGGGTATAGAGGAATTGCTGGAGTGATACCCTGGAGTTAGGCAAGAGGAGATGAGATCTGGTCCCTAAATGGAGGAACTGGCTTTAGAGTGGAAGTTCCCCTATGTAAATAGGAAGGCAGAATGTATGGGTACAGATGTTAAAAGATGAGTTAAAAAAATGGTGAAGGGACCAAATGCAAGTTCTCTTATGATTGCTTTCATTTTCTTACAAAGTAGAAAGCAAACCCAATTGAGAGTGAATATGGGAATCTAGTCATGTGGCAAATTGCACTGATAGATTTGGGGATCTTGGCCTATCTTTGCATTTTTGGAATAAACACTTCAATATATTTGTAAAATATGTTTGTAGATTCAGTTAACTATTAGGACTTCCAAATAAACATTTATAAGTAAATGGGCTCACATGATTTTTTTTTTTTAAATCACATTGTTCTTATCTAGTTTTGGAATAAAAAATATACTAGGTTCATAAAATATGCTGAGCAGCTTTTGCTCTTTTCCTCTTTTCCTGGAACAACTTGTATATGATTAGAACTTACTGTTCTTGAAAAGCAGATGGAACCTACATATAAAATCATCTATGTCTGTCTTTTTAAATTTTCTGTCAATTAAGTCGTCTTGTATTTTTCTAAGGATTCATCCATTTCATTTTGATTTTTAAATATGTAACACTCATAATATTCATCTATTTTAAATACTCAGTTATATCTGTTCTTTTTTTGTCATTCATTTTTTTTTTTTTTTTTTTTTATACAGAGAGCACGAGAGGGAAGAGGGTCAGACGGAGAAGCAGACCCCCTGCCGAGCAGGGAGCCCGATGCGGGACTCGATCCCGGGACTCCAGGATCATGACCCGAGCCGAAGGCAGTCGCCCAACCAACTGAGCCACCCAGGCGCCCTTTTGTCATTCATTTTTATCTCTTCTTTCTTGATTAGTCTGGCTAGGGTTGTATCTATTTTATTAATCCTTTTAAAGAACCACGTTTTGGGTTTCTGAACATTTGTAGTGTTTTGGTTCTGTATTTCACTGATTTCTTCCCTTCTTACTAATTTGGGTCCTCTCTGTTGTTCTTTTTCAAATTCATAGATCTGAATAGTCATGTTTAACCTTTCCTGTTTTCTGGTGAGTAGAGCTTGTTTCTCTTTAAATTACCTCCCCAATTTGACATACAGTTTCTTTTCTTTTTTTTTTTTTTAAGATTTTATTTATTTGACAGAGAGAGACACAGCGAGAGAGGGAACACAAGCA
Organism: Neomonachus schauinslandi; assembly: GCF_002201575.2. NCBI lineage: Eukaryota > Metazoa > Chordata > Mammalia > Carnivora > Phocidae > Neomonachus > Neomonachus schauinslandi. Next base: position 6,369,554 of record NC_058415.1, read on the forward strand.
AGGGGAGTGGGAGAGGGAGAGGGAGAAGTAGACTTCCCGCCGAGCAGGGAGCCCGATTCGGGCTTGATCCCAGGACCCTGGGACCATGACCCGAGCTGAAGGCAGATGCTTAACGACTGAGCCACCTAGGCGCCCCGACATATAGTTTCATTAACTAGTCTTTAGCTGCCTTCATTCATGAAAAAGTTTCCTTCTTATTGTCTTTTTTTACCCTTTGAGTCACAGAACATGGCACATCCCAACAGGAAGCTCTTTCTTCAATTTGCCTGGACAACCTAATTTCCTTTTTCCCTCAGGGTACTCTGTTAATTATGACACACCTTAATTCATCACATATTTATCTGTCTTAGATGACTTAGTATTCAATATCTTTAATGTCTATCCTAAAGTTTTAATGTTCCACAATTCAGCTTAAGCATTTTAAACACAAAGTTAGTAAATAGTGTTCTAAAAGGACTCTAACTACAAGGTACAGGGATTCACCTAAATAACTTTGAGAAAAAATGGTGGGGGAGATAGTTATTTTAGAAACAAGATCTAGGTGGCGCCTGGGTGGCTCAGTCGTTAAGCGTTAAGCGTCTGCCTTCGGCTCAGGTCATGGTCCCAGGGTCCTGGGATCGAGCCCCGCATCGGGTTCCCTGCTTGGCGGGAAGCCTGCTTCTCCCTCTCCCACTCCCCCTGCTTGTGTTCCCTCTCTCGCTGTGTCTCTCTCTGTCAAATAAATAAAATCTTAAAAAAAAAAAAGAAACAAGATCTAGGAAAGGACTTGGAAAGTCTCTGGAAAGCCTGAGGAATCACATCAGCTTTAAAAACCACCTTCTCTCTTTTTTTCTCTCTCTCTGAATCTTTTCTCCTTCAGTATTTATGTTTCTTTATGACTTTAGCTTGTCATGACAAGCTTCATAGTACCCTTTCAGTTTTATTTCTCACTACTTGTTAGTTTTAACTTCAGAGAGAGGACATCGATTGGGCCACCATGTTTTCACATGGCATGGATTGCTGGCCACCATGGTAGACTGATTTCTTTGAGGTCATGTACAGTGTTCAACTGTGGCTGTAGGGTGGAGTCCTGTGGTTCAGAGCAGGGCTGTCTAAGGGCTGGCTCTACAGCAGGGCTTATAGGCAAATGTATTCTTCTGGAAGGGACAGTAGATAGGCAAGGGCAATGATGGAAATCCAAAAAGCCTCCACGTAATTACCTTCTGAATTTAATTTCTTTCCAGTAATACTGAATGAGTTAAGAGCAGTATAATAGCAGTCAGTTCACTGAGCGTATCACTTCTTCATCTGTTCATATTTCAATGATGAACAAAATGGTTATAAAAAGTCCATAAAAAGGGGGCGCCTGGGTGGCTCAGTCAGTTAAGCGACTGCCTTCGGCTCAGGTCATGATCCTGGAGTCCCGGGATCGAGTCCCGCATCGGGCTCCCTGCTCGGCGGGGGGTCTGCTCCTCCCTCTGACCCTCCCCCCTCTCATGTGCTCTCTCTCATTCTCGCTCTCTGAAATAAATAAATAAATCTTTTTAAAAAAAAAAGTCCATAAAAAGACGAATACAATAGTCCCCCCTTATCTACAGGGGATATACTCCAAGACCCCCAGTGGATACCTGAAACCAGGGATAGTACCAAACCTTACATAAACTGAGGATTGTTTATTCCTTGTTTTTTTCTACACATGCATACCTACAATAAAGTTTAATTTATAAATAAGGCACAGTAAGATATTAACAACAATAATAAAATATAACAATTATAACAATATACTGTAATAAAAGTTATGTGAATGTGGTCCCTGTCTCTCAAAATATGTTATATGTCCTCACCCTTCTTGTGGCGATGTGAAATAATAAAATGCCTGTGTGCTGAGATGAAGTGAGGTTAATAACAGGCATTGTGACATAGCATTAGGCTACTACTGATCTTTTGATGCTCTGTCAGAAGGGGGATCATCTGCTTCCAGACCAGAGTTGACTGCAGGTAACTGAGACCAGGAAAAGAGAAACTGCAGATAAGAGGGGACTACTGTGACCCAAGTAAAAGATGGGCAAAGGATTTGAATAGACATTTCTACAAAGAGGATATACAATAAGCTCACGAAAAGATGCTCAACATCATTTGTCAGTAGGTAAATGCAAATCAAAACCACAGTGGGATATGGCCTCCCATCCACTGGGATGGCCATAATCAAAAATGGAAAACGCAAGTGTTGATGAGGGTGTGGAGCAACTCAAATCCTAATATATCAGTGGTGGGACTGTAAAATGATGTAGTCACTGTGGAAAAGCTTGGTGGTTTCTCAGAAAGATAAACAAATTTACCTTAAGATCCAGCAGTTCTACTACTAGATATATACCCAAGAAAATTACAGACATATGTTCACACAAAAACTTGTATGTGAATATTCACAGCAGCACTATTCATAATAGCCAAAAGGTGGAAACAACCCAAATGTCCATCAACTGATAAATGGATCAACAAAATGTGATCTATCCATACAATGGAAAACTATTCAGTCATAAAAGAAATAAAATGCTGATACATGGTACAACATGGATAAGTGAAAGAAATCAGACCTAAATGGCCACATGTGTGCGGTATGATTTCATTTTCAAAATAGGCAAATCCTTAGAAATGAAAAGTAGATCAGTGGTTGCCCAGGGCTGGAAGAAGAGGGAAACAGGAATGACTGTTCATGGGTACGGGGCTTCTCTTGGGGGTGATACAAATATTCTGGAATTAGATAGTGGTGATGGTTGCATAACCTTGTGAATATACTAAAAAACACTGAATTGTACGCTTTAAAATACTGAATTTTATGACATGTGAATGATATCTCAATAAAAAATGTCTTTGCATAAAAAATGTGCAAAGATTTCTAAGCTTTTTTTTTTTTTTTTAAGATTTTATTTATTTATTTTGACAGAGAGAGAGAGACAGCGAGAGAGGGAACACAAGCAGGGGGGAATGGAAGAGAGTGAAGCAGGCTTCCCGCCAAGCAGAGAGCCCGATGCGGGGCTCGATCCCAGGACCCTGGGATCATGACCTGAGCCGAAGGCAGACGCTTAACGACTGAGCCACCCAGGCACCCCTCTAAGCTTTTTTATAGGAAAACACTACTTAAACTATTTTAGTTAAAATATATATATTGCTTTTGAAACCCATTTTATTATTTAAAATGTGATTACTTGTTTTTTTTTGTTTTTTTTAAGATTTTATTTATTTTTTGACAGAGAGAGACACAGCGAGAGAGGGAACACAAGCAGGGGGAGTGGGAGAGGGAGAAGCAGGCTTCCCGCAGAGCAGGGAGCCCGATGCGGGGCTCGATCCCAGGACCCTGGGACCATGACCTGAGCTGAAGGCAGACGCTTAACGACTAAGCCACCCAGGCACCCCACTGAGCCACCCAGGCACCCCAATGATTACTTGTTTTTTAATAATTAGCAGACTTTAGAGGCCCCTGGGTCGCTCAGTCGGTTGAGCTTCCAACTTGTGAGATCAAGCCCTGCATCAGGCTCCGTGCTCAGCACAGAGTCTGCTTGAGATTCTCTCCCTCTCCTTCTGCCCCTCCCCACGCTGGTGTGCTCACTGTCTCAAATAAATAAATAAATAAATAAATAAATCTTAAAAAAATAATTAGTGGAATTTAGTATTCTAGTATTATGATTAAATTTTCATCTAAAGGAAGATTTTAATAAAGTAGGATTTTTTTCTTGTTTCTCAACAGTCTCTACTTCTGCTTCTGAGGAAGAAGCGATAAACAGTTTGAAGATGTCGTCACTGCCTGAGTATAGATATACAAGGGCCGGCTTGCCACCTAACAAGACAAGAGAATTTCCCTCATCACAAGATAACAATCAGTATATTCATGAAATTTCAGAAATTCAGAAGAAAAATACAAACAAAATTAAAACCTTAAGCAATGTGTTTTGGGGGAATCATCCCCAAAGAAAACGCAGAGGATACTCAGAAAAGTGTTGTCTTAAAGGATGTACAATAGAAGAACTCAGTATTGCATGTTTTCCATATATTGAATACAAAAACTTACATAAACAAGTACCATCATTTGTGACTGAGATATACTAACCATCATAGGAATTATACTACCTTAATAAAAGCTTAATGTATTTATTTTACTTTATTTTTGGTAATTGTCCTTGTGGGTTCTTTGCTGTGAACACCATCTAAAAGTATTTGCAGGTATTTTGCAATACCTTATGATAGTAACAGGAATCTTAGTATTTTCTTTGGTAACCCCAATTTTTCCTACATTTTTATATTTGAAGAAGATGTTACTGGAGGTGGCATGATCCATGTCGACATCTAAGAATTACCTGCTGATGCTTGTCATTATGCTAGAAACTCTCTCCGGCTTCATCTAAATGGATTATGGTGTGTTCTGCGTTCCACTGTATGGCATACAGACTGACGCCCCGTGACTATTAGGCTCACTCCAGGGAGGTTCACTCCAGTATGCCAATACGTCCGTCCCACCATCTCAAAAAGAACAAACCAGCTAGCACTCCTAGGAGGAGCTCTTATACTGTAATCGTAGGTACTCTTTCAATTCCTTGAGTTTTATTACAGTAACTGGTCAGAAATCTTTCCACAGTCTTACTAGGACTTAAAGAGAGTTCAGTGAATGTCTCTGAGTCACACACTCTCCAACATACTCTGAAGGTGCCGATGTAATGTGATACTGTTTTGGCTTGGTCAGAATAGAGTGCCGACCTCGCCAGCAGTGTCCATAGCACCTGGGAACTTGTTAGAAATGCAGTTCTCAAGTCCCACCCCAGACCTACTGAATCAGAAACTCTGGGTGTGGGGCTCAGCAATCTGCGTTGTTACAGGCCCTGCAGCTCATAGTGAAGTCAGTTAAAGGTCGAGAACCACTGGCAACAGTCCTATGGAATACTGTCGAAATCTTACCATTGATGTGCTTGTGTATTTCAACTCAATATGATGTTATAACACTAAGTTCGTGGTGTATTTTTCCACTTTATGTCCACATGTGAAATATTTTTAATGGTACAAATTAGAGAAAAACTTATTCCAAAGAATTCAAAGTGGAATCCTTACTTTCCACTGTTAATTAGGAGGTAAGCATCATTTGAAATCCTTCTCTAGTGTCTTTCTCAAATATGTACTGTAATGTTCTTTACAGTTAAAACTTTTATTCCTATTTGGCATTGTTGTTTCTTAGGACAAAGGTTCTTTTTCACATGTATCTATATCATATACATTTACAATGCATTAATAAATATGTCTGAACTTTTTTTACCAGTTCCTGGGTAGTCTACATTCAGTTGTCTTTTTTTTTTTTTTAAGATTTTATTTATTTATTTGAGAGAGAGAGAATGAGAGAGAGCAAGCACATGAGAGGGGGGAGGGTCAGAGGGAGAAGCAGACTCCCTGCCGAGCAGGGAGCCCGATGCAGGACTCGATCCAGGGACTCCAGGATCATGACCTGAGCCGAAGGCAGTCGCTTAACCAACTGAGCCACCCAGGTGCCCGTACATTCAGTTGTCTTTCTAAATATGGGGAGCCACCCGTTTAGATACAAAATGACAGATTACATCATGGTTTAGTGGTGGAATAAGTCTGCTGGTGTTACCTGAAAATGCACCATTGATAATTGCCTATGCTTAGGCTAAAATGCCACGATGCACTTGAGCCCAGTTTGAATTATAGGTTTTTCCTTGTAGTTTGAAAACAAAAATACAGTTTATTAGCTCACTGGTATACACATATCAAAAGTCCAAATTAGGAAAGCATGAGATTGGGGCACCTGGGCGGCTCAGTCAGTTAAGCATCCAACTCAATTTCAGCTCAGGTCATGACCTCAGGGTTGTGCAATTGAGCCCCATGCTGGGCATGGAGCCTGCTTGAGAGTCTCCCTCTCCCTCTGCCCCTCCCCCACTCTTAAGAAAAGAAGAAGAAAAGCATGAGATTAACCAAGTGTGCCATTTGCATAGCTGTATACTTCCCTACACACTTTAATAATTTGTATGTTAGGGTGTATATTAGTTCTTCGGTTTAATGCTTATCTTTTAATATTTATAACTGTGCTAACAATGATTTTTGTTTTATCCTCAGCTTCCGCAACCATCACCTTTCCTTAGAGATACCAGTCCTAGCTGTCTGGTGCCCCTTCCTCAAAGGTCTGAGTCCCATCTCTGGGGGGCCCTCCCCCAAGATCCCGCAGTACCAGCACCAGCTGGGCAGGCAGCAGTCTAGGTCCCAGCTCCACGGGGCCCTTCCTCCAAGCTTCTAGGTTTTGATAACCTCAAATTCTTTCCTTTGTGTAGGCATGGTAGCTGCTTCCTAAAGTTGTGGGTTTTTTTTATTTTAATCTCTGTGTTACCTTACTATTTGACTTTTTCTTTTTCAGTCCTCTAATACAAATCTAACACTCTATATTAAATTTACTGTTAAAATACCTGAGGTGGTTTCTGTTTTCTTGGGTGGGCTTGAATGATAAAGCCCCTGACTGGTTCAGAAAGTGGTTTTGAATTGTTCTAGGGCAAGGATGGTAGTAAATAGTTTCATATTAAAAGGAGACTCTAAATGACTAGTGGTGGCTTGCCCATTTGCAAGTCAGTCCAGGCCCAGATTACTGTTATCACTATGGATGTCATTTCTTTTGTAAAACTTAATATAAATGGAGTCCTACAGTACATCCTCTTACGTCTGGCTCATTTCACTTGGCATAAGGGTTCTGAGATACATCAGCATTGTTGCTTCAATAATTTGTTCCTTTTGCTTTTTGCATAGCGTTCCATTGTATTAGGAATAAAGCTGCTGTGAACATTCATGTACAAGTTTCACTGTGAGCATGCCTTTATTTCTCTTACGTAAATATGTAGGAGTGGCAATGCTGTGGCATATAAGTGTATATTTACCTTCCTAAGAAACTGTCAAGTGGTTTTTCCTAAGTGAGAACCAGCTGCTCCATATTTTCACCAACACTTAGAATTACCAGTCTTTCAAACTTTTACGTTCATGTTTTTTACAAATCTGGCTTTTGAGTATATCTAGCCATAAAGTGAAAAAGACTACCACCGGAATCCTGACCTGCATATATCTTGACATAGTCTTTTCAATTTCAGCTCTTCTAGGGAGACTGTTGTGCTATCTTACTGTGGGGCTTTGATTTGCATTTCCTCATGACTAATGATGTTGAGCCTCCTTTCATACGCTTATTGGTCATTCATGCATCTTCCTTTATGAAGTGTTTGTACAAATCTTTTGCCTGTTTTTTAGTTTAATTAATGAATTATTAGAGGTCTTCATAAATTCTTGATACAAGTGCTTTGTCAGATATATGAAATGCAAATATTTTCTCCCACTCTGTGACTTGCCTTTTCATTTCCTTAAAGTATCTTTTTAAACTTATTTTTAAAAAATTTTATTTATTTGAGAGAGAGAGTGGGTGTGTACACAAGCAGAGAGGGAGAGGGTCAGAGGGAGAGGGAGAAGCAGGCTCCCCACTGAGGAGGGAGCCCATATGGAGGCTCCATCCCAGGACCCTGGGATCATGACTTGAGCCGAAGGCAGACGCTTAACCAACTGAGCCACCCAGGTGCCCCTCCTTAAAATATCTTTAAGAGGTAAGTTTTTAATTTTGATGAAGATCAACTTATCAATTTTTCTCTTATAACTGGGGTATTTTGCATCGTATCTAACAAATCTTTGCCTTTTCCAAGTTTAAGATAGTCTAAATTTTCAAAACTGGAACTTTTATAGTTTTAGCTTTCATGTTAGGTCTTTGACCATTTTTTGGTCTTTTTAAATTTCAACACTATTTTGTAGTTTTTAGTGTACAACACTTATAAATATCTTGTTAAATGTCTCCCTAAGTATTTTATTTCTATGCTATTTTAAGGGGTATTTTTAGTAATTTTACTTTTTAATTGTTGCTAGTATATAGAAATAGTAAATTTTTGTATTTTGGCCATCCATCCTGCAATATTATAAATGCCCTTAGTAGGTCTAGTAGCTTTTTTTTTTTTAATTGCTTAGGATTTTTCTACATGATCATGTCATCTATGGGTAGAGGCCGTTTTATTTCTTCCTTTCCGATACGATGTCTCTTTTATTTCTGTTTTCTTGCCTCATTGCCTTGTCTAGGACCTCCAGTACAATGTAGACGAGAGAGTAAACATACTTGCCTTGTTCCAGTCCCAGAGGGAATGCATTCTTTTACCACAAAGTGTGGTGTTAGCTTGATTTTTGCAGATGCACTCTATCTGATTGAAAAAGTTCGTCTATTCCCAGTTTGCTCAGAGTTTTTAATGAGTGTTGAATTTTGTTCAATGCTTTTCCTGCATATATTGAGATGATTATATAGGTTTTCTTCTTCATCTTGTCAATATGGTGTGTTTCATTGATTGGTTTTTTGAGGGTTAAACTAACTTTGTATTCCTCAGATAAAATCTGAAGAATCTATTGTGATATATTAATATTTTTTTCCTTTTTCCTGGATCTTTGTGTTACTAGTGAAGGGTTTTTCTGTCAATATTTACAAGGAATACTGGCATACAGTTTTTTTCTTATGTCTTTTTCTGGTTCTGTTGTTAGAGCAATGGGGGCCTCATGAAGGTAGTTGGGAAGTGTTTGCTCTTTCATTTTCATAAAGAATCTGTGTAGGGGGTGCCTGGGTGGCTCAGTCAGTTGAGCATCTGACTCTTGATTTTGGCTCAGGTCATGATCTCAGGGTTGTGAGACTGAGCCCCTAGTTGGGCTCTGCACTCAGTGGAGAGTCTGCCCCTCTGCCCCTCCCACCACACACACACATGCTCTCTAAATCTTTTTTTAAAAAAAAATCTGTGTAAGGTATTATTTCTTCTTTAAATGTTTGATAAAATTCAGTGAAGTTATTTTGCCTCAAGTTTTTAACTATAAACTTTTTAGTCTGTTTTAGCATTTTTTTTTCAAGAAATTGTGTCTAAGTTCTTAATCATATTTATTGGCATAAACTTCATATTTTCTTCATTATCTTTAAATGTCTGTAGGAGCTTTTGGCTTTCGGCTCGGGGCGGCAAAGGTGCAACTTTCTTCGGTCGTCCCGAATCTGGGTTCATCCGACACCAGCCACCTCCGCCATGCCGCCTAAGTTCGACCCCAATGAGATCAAAGTCGTGTACCTGAGGTGGCGAAGTTGGTGCCACGTCTGCCCTGGCCCCGAAGATTGGCCCGCTGGGTCTGTCTCCAAAAAAGGTTGGTGATGGCATCACCAAGGCAACCGGTGATTGGAAGGGCCTAAGGATTATGGTGAAACTGACCATTCAGAACAGACAGGCCCAGATTGAAGTGGTACCTTCTGCCTCTGCCCTGATTATCAAAGCCCTCAAGGAACCACCAAGAGACAGAAAGCAGCAGAAAAACATTAAGCACAGTGGAAATACCACTTTTGATGAGATTGTCAATATTGCCCAACAGATGCGACTCCGATCTTTAGCCAGAGAACTCTCTGGAACCATTAAGAAATCCTGGGGACCGCCCAGTCTGTGGGCTGCAATGTTGACGGCCGCCACCCTCATGACATCATAGATGACATCAACAGTGGTGCGGTGGAATGCCCAGCTAGTTAACTACAAAGGAAAATGTTTCAATAAAGGATCATTTGACAAGCAAAAAAATAAAAATAAAAAAATAAATGTCTGTAGGATATGAATAATAGCCCCTCGTTCATTACTGATTTCGGTAATTTATATCCTTTTAAATTTTTCTCTTGGTAATTCTACCTGAGGTTTATCAATTTTTTTGGCATTTTCAAAGTAGCAGTTTTGCCCTCACTGGTATTCCCTGTTGATTTTTTTTTCTGTTTTGTTATACTTCTAGCTTTATTTCCTCCTCTTTACTTACTTGAATTTAATTTCCTTTGTTTTCTAGTTTCTGAAGTTATTTAGACCTTTATTCCTTTTTAATAGAAGAATCTAAAGCTATAAGTTTCAGTCTAATCACAGCTTACCTGCATATGTATTTTTATTTTCATTCATTACAATATATACATCTATTTTCAGAAGGCTCCATGCCTAATGTGGAACCTGAACTCATTACCCTGAGATTAAGGGTCACGTACTCTACCAAGCCAGCCAGGTGCCTCTACAAAGTATCTTCCATTTTCTCTTGTATCTTTTCTTTGACTCAGTTTGTTTTTTCAAGTTTCCTATGTTTCACAGCATGTACCAATTATCTTCCTTTTATTGATGTTTTGAGTTCTGTTATTGACAGAGAAGAATATTAAATCTTTTAAAATTTCTTGAGAATTGCTTTATGGCCCAGCATATGCTTCATTTATTTCATGTGTACTTGACATGAATGTATATTCTGCTGTTGTTTGGTGGAGTGGTCTATAAATGTCAATTAGGTCAAGTTGGCTGATTGCAATGTTCTATATATTTACCGATCTTGTGTTCTTCTTGTTCTATCAATTAGTAGAAGTGTTGAAATGTCTGGAATCGTGTATTTGTCTATCCTTTTAAATTCTATTTCATGTATTTCAAAATGCTGATACTATGTGCATGGCATGTCTTCTTGATGAATTGCTTTTGGTTATTATGTCTCCCTTTATCATTGGTAATATTCCTGATATTAATATAGCCATTCCCAATTTACTGATTAGGGTTTCCATTATATATGACTTTTCCACCTTTTTACTTTTAGCCTATCTTCATCTTTATATTTAAAGTTGGTTCCTTGTGAACAGCAAATACTTGAGTTCTTGCCTTTTCATTACATTTGAAAATATATATATTTTTGGAATGTTTAGATCATTGATTAATATAATTATCAATATGATTTGGGTTTAAATCTATACTCCTGCTATTTTTTATTTGTCCTATTTGATCTCTGTTCTTTTTTTCTCCTTGCATTCTATTGGGTTGACTTTTTTTTTAATAATTCCATTTTATCACTTCTATTAGCTTTAATAAGCTATTTCTCTTAATTTTTAATTTTGATATTTAGTGGTTACTCTAGGGTTTACAATATGCATCTTTATCACAGATAACCTTCAAATAATATTATATCACTTCACAAGCAGTTTAAAACCTTGTCACAGTGTACTTAATTTCCCCCTCTTGTCTTTTCTATTTGTGCTATATTTTTTACTTCTATATCTATTACAAACCACACAATACTTTTTTATTATTTTGTTTTAAATTTATTCATACACATTTAATAAGATTATTTCCATTGCATACATTTTCAACTGATTTTTACATTAAGCCAATGTGTCAGGTAGCCATCAAAAATCTGTAGTTCACTTTATATTCTAGCTTCTTAGAATTCAGGTTTGTAGTCCAATTTAGACTCTAGCTACTTAAATCAGCTACTTCTGATTGCTTTCATTAAGTCTTTCTATACTACAAACGCATGAGCAGCATGGATTGTGAGTATGTAAATTGCACTGCTTCAGTGCCAACATTTTTCAGGTCTGCTCCATTAGAGCCATCTGAAGGCTTCATAAATGCTTCTACTAATCTATTTAACCTTGCTTATAGATAGATTGTGTATCTTCTCTATTTATCTGGAGACAGCAAAGCAGGATCCACTGTGCTTGTTTGTAGCCATGATTATTTTAACTGTGCAGAGTATCATATCCTTCCATTTGGGTAACTCCATAAAGTCCTCTGAATCTATCAGCTGAAGTACTTCCAGGAAACCAGTATCCACCAATGGCATCATTTTTTATCCATAAAAATAATGCATGACTGATGATTCCTGGTGTAAACATTTCTCTGATCAAATGAGCACTTTCACCAATATACTGGTCTACATTTAAGAAATTGTATTCCAGTTGGCTAACAGCAGCTCTTGCTATTGTTTTTCTTAACTATTGGCCCATATAACAAACAGCCTTTTGGAGATATCCCTATAATGCAATAATTCTAGGTTTTAAGAGGTAGTTCTATTATTACCTCTGAATTCTCTGATCTGTTCTGATAACCCCTCCACTTCACAAAAAGAAATATTCCCTATGTCCTTAATGAGACATGTTGTAAACCAGTGGATCTTGGCAAATATCAATGTAATCAGGCAAAACAACTCTTGTTCCTGACCTCAGCTTACTTTTTTCAAGCTGACAATGACAACTGACAACATATCTTGGTTCATTTAACAACGAATTTTTCTTCAGTTACCTTCTTAAGTACTTCATAAACAGTTTGCCCAGATTTGGGTGATTATAGTCCTTTGGATCATTTTCAGACTTTTCATACTGATTGGTAAGTTCTTTCAATTGTTCCCTTAACTGTTTAAGACAGTAGTTGATCTTCTTGTGCTCCCCCATCTTTTCTTGTGATAGCCTTGAAGCTCATTATCTCTATGGTCTGCCATGATGAGATACCATCACTCATAGGGGATGCCAAGAATGGCCATGGCCACTGGGGTAGGAGAAGAAGTGGAATGAAGGAGGAGAGCAGCAGTGGAAGATGGGGGATGAATGGCTCGGCTCATCCCAATTATCTTTCAAGCAAATCAAAAAGAAAGAAAAGGGGCACCTGGGTGGCTCAGTCAGTTAAGTGTCTGACTCGTGACTACAGCTCAGGTCATGATCTCAGGGGTCGTGAGACTGAGCCCCACATCGGGCTCCACACTCAGCAGGGAGTCTGCTTGAGATTCTCTCCCTCTGCACCCCCCAAACTCCGGTGCACTTGCTCTAAAATAAATAAATAATTCTTTAAAAAAATACAGTAATCAAACCAGACATGGGTGTACCATCAAATTACCAGTTTTGCGTAGTAATTTCACTTCAAAGTTAAGTAGAATAGAATACAGAGTTAATCACAGCAAAATGCTCTCATGTTTCTATAATCAAATCTACAAACCCACCTGTATTTACTGCATTTTACCATCTTCCCTTGTTATAAATGGAGAAGGGTCCCTGATGTATTAAGGACTCATTTCTCTCTTGTGCTCTGGATCCCATTCAAAATCTTCCTCCCTTTATAATTTGCACCCTATCAGTCTTTCTCTTTTCTCATGGCTCACTCCATCAGCATATAAACTTGATGTAATATGTCCCAAATAAAAACCAAGAATCATATTTTCTTGCCCACTATCACTTTATTTTCCTGTTCCCCTTCATGGCAAAACTTCTCAAATGGTAATCTACACTTACTGTCTTTACTTCCTTACCAACCTTATAACCTCTTCAACCCAATCCAGTCTGGAAGCGGTCCTCCACCTATACTGAATTTACCATCAATTCACTGTGGCCAAATACAGTGAACAAAGCTCCTATTACTTAGTGCTTCAGTAAATAACATTCAAAATGATTGACCACGGAGCAGTTGGGAGGCTCAGTTAAGCGTCCGACTCTTGACTTCAGCTCAGGTCATGATCTCAGGGTTGTGAGATGGAGGCCCCCTGCTTAAGATTCTCTTTCCCTGTGCCCCTCCCTACCTCTCTCTTGGAAAAAAAAAAAAAAAAAGATTGACCACTTTTCCCACTTAAAACACATTTCTCTTGCTTTCATGAAACTCCACTCTGCTTGTTTTCCTCTTTCACTGATCACTCTTTCTTTGCTGACTCATCCTCTATCTAACCTCTAAATGTTAGATTGTCTCCGAACCTGATCCTCTATTTGCTTCCTTTCTCTAAAAAACACTTTAAGTTACCTTAACTATATCCATTATTTTAATTGATTACCTATGTGACAGCTCTCTTAGAAATATAATAGGCATCTCTGGAATTCTGTCTAAACTCCTTCCTCCTCCATAAGTAAATAGCTCATCCATCAAACCAAAACCAAGGAAACATCCTTTATTTGTTCCTTTCTGTCACACCTCCCATCCAATCCATCAGTCGGATCTGTTTCTACTTCTTTCCATTTCTATCCATACCTCTCTAGGCTAATCTGCAAGATACTTTCAGGGAATGAATGGTGAATAAACCAGTTTGGCTGGATTGGAAAGTTACTGTTGAGGAATAAGAAGAAATAAATCTAGGTAAGGCAGTTTAGGACCCATGTTGAAGGTCTTGGAATGACAGAAGCCTGGTTTATAAGGGGAGCAGAGAGAGTTATCCCTCCTGGGCATAATTCTCCTGAAAAGTGGTACTTTTTCAATAATTTAAAGTATGTTGACATAACAGTTGTTAAGAATACGGTAAAACTGTTGTTCAACATAGTACTGGAAGTCCTAGGATGTAAAATCAATGCACAGAAGTCAGGTGTACTTCTATACACTAACAATGAGTCAGAAGAAAAAGAAATGAAGGAATTGATCCCATTTACAATTGCACCAAAAACCGTAAGATACCTAGGAATAAATCTAACCAAAGACCTGTACTCTGAAAACTATAAAACACTTAGGAATGAAATTAAGGAAAACATTAAGAAATGGAAAAACATTCCATGCTCATGGATTTGAAGAACAAACATTGCTAAAATGTCTATGCTACCCCAAAGCAATCTATACATTCAATGCATCCCTATCAAAATACCATCAAGCAATTTTCACAGAGCTGGAACAAACAAACCTAAAATTTGTATGGAACCAGAAAAGACCCCGAATAGCCAAAGGAATGTTGAAAAAGAAAACCAAAGCTGGAGGCATCACAATGCCAGAATTCAAGCTGTATTTACAAAGCTGTAATCAATCAAGACAGTATGATTCTGGGGCACCTGGGTGACTCAGATGGTTAAGCGTCTGCCTTCGGCCCAGGTCATGATCCCAGGGTCCTGGGATGGAGTCCCGCAATGGGCTCCTGGCTCAGCAGGGAGCCTGCTTCTGCCTCTCCCCCTGCTCATGCTCTCTCTCTGTATCTCTCTGTCTCAAATGAATAAATAAAATCTTTAAAAAAAAAAAAAAGACAGTATGATTCTGGCACAAAAAAAGACACAGAATAGAGAACCCAGAAATGGACCCTTAACTCTATGGTCAACTAATCTCCGACAAAGGAGGAAGGAATATCCAATGGAAAAAAGTCTCTTTAACAAACGGTGTTGGGAAAATTGGACAGCCACATGCAGAAGAATGAAACTGGACCACTTTTTTACACCATACACAAAACTAGACTCAAAATGGATGAAAGACCTAAATGGGAGACAGGAATCCATCAAAATCCTAGAGGAGAACACATGCAGCAACCTCTTTGACCTTGGCTGCAGCAACTTCTTGCTTAGACACGTCTCCAAAGGCAAGAGAAACAAAGGCAAAAATGAACTATTGGGATTTCATCAAGATAAAAAGCTTTTGCACAGCAAAGGAAACATTCAACAAAACTAAAGGGCAACCTATGGAATGGAAGAAGATATCTGCAAATGACATGTCAGATAAAGGGCTAGTATCCAAAATCTATAAAGAACTTACCAAACTCAACACCCAAAACCCAAAAAATCCAGTCAAGAAATGGGCAGAAGACATGAACAGACATTTCTACAAAGAAGACATCCAAATGGCTAACAGACACATGAAAAAGTGCTCAACATCACTCGGCATCAGGGAAATACAAATCAAAAACACAATGAAATACCACCTACATTGGTCAGGATGGTTTAAATTAACAACTCAGGATACAACAGGTGTTGGCAAGGATGAGGAGAAAGGGGAACTTTCTTCCACTGTTGATGAGAATGCAAACTGGTGCAGCCACTCTGGAAAACAGTATGGAGTTTCCTCAAAAAGTTAGAAATAGAACTACCCTATTACCTAGCAATTGCACTTCTAGGTATTTATCCAAAGGATACAATCATAGTGATTTGAAGGTTCACATGTACCCCAATGTTTATAGCAGCAATGTCCACAATAGCCCAAATATGGAAAGAGTCCAGACGTCCATCAACAAATGAATGGATAAAGAAGATGTGGTATATAAATACAATGGGATATTACTCAGCCATCAGAAAGAATGAAATCTTGCAATTTCAACGACATGGCTGGAACTAGAGGGTATTATGCTAAGCAAAATAAGTCAGAGAAAGACAAATACCATATGATTTCACTCACGTGTGGAATTTAAGAAACAACACAGATGAACATAGCAGAAGGTAAGGAAAAATAAGATGAAAATAGAGAGGGAAACAAACCATAAGAGACACTTAACTCCAGGAAACAAACTGAGGGTTGCTGGAGGGGAGATGGGTGGGGGGATGGGGTAATTGGGTGATGGGCATTAAGGAGGACACTTGATGTAATGAGCACTGGTGTTGTATGCAACTGATGAATCACTAAATTCTACCCCTGAAATTAGTAATACACTCTATGTCAACTAAATTGAATTTAAATAAAAAATTTTAAAAAAGAAAAAAAACATTATGGCAAAAACATGGTAGTGAAAGCAGTGTGAAAATAATACCAGGAGACAGGTGGAAAGATGGTCAAAGGATAGTGTCTTTAAAGGGTGTGGGGGGTACTTTCTTCCTCTCCAACCACTACGGCAAGCCCTACATCAGACTCCCTTTTGATGTTAAAATATGGCTCTGCCTCTGTGTCTGGTGACAGTCTGGGGTGTTAGACTCCATGCTACAGGAAATGGGGAGAGATATAAAGCTTGAGCAGAAAAGTGATATGGTTAAAACTTTGCTATGGGAAGAATGACCTGACAGTGACATGCAGGACTGAGAGAAGATAGGAAGACTAATGAGGTTATTACAATAGTCTAAACATGAAGTTATTTATAAGGGAGTACAAAAGAAGAGATTGGTGAAGGAGACAGTGAGAAGGAAAAATAGAAAGAGCTTGAAAACCATAATCAAAGGTTTTTACTCAGGGGTTCTGAGCTCTGATGACTTAAGGGAATTGTGGTGTCATTATTATGACTAAGTACATTAAGAAGGGAGGCTGTTTTGTGGAGAAAATATGGTAAGTTCTGCCTGAGAGTTTTGAACTGCTAGCTGTGAATAGTATTTACATATGGCTTTACTTGGTGTAATTCTCAGGATCATTCACCATGATACAAAAACAGTTTTGCAGCCTTGGTTGTAGGTTAACTCTTCCCAGGTTATTGATTTGATTCAAATACATTAAATATCTATTTGCTATATCATATACATAACTGATGCAGCTTCATTTTTTACCTACCACTTATATCCCTGTACTGCAAATTCATCAGCATAACATCCTTTAGAGATGTGCTGCTACTTACTGTTCTGGGGTTTTTCCCTAGATATATTTGCAAGTTGTCTTTAATGCTAGATACTTCTTGGTCCCTTCTCAATTAAAAATCTGTCGAGGATACATCTGAACATTTTTGTTCACCAACAATGTTCAGCATAGTGCCTTGTTCTGTGTAGGTCCTCAAAAAAAGATTTGTTAAAAGATTAAATCAGTTTATGGTTTGCTTACAACCTTGGCACATTTCTTTAAGAATAAGGTAATTCAGCACATTGAGTATAATAAGCATCAATCAGAGTCAAAAGACCTGGGCTCTAGTCTGGCTTTGCTCCTGACTAGATCCGTGACATTGGCAAGTTAAGGTAACTGCTTTGGATTTAGCTTCCCCAGCTACAAAATGGTTTCATCTAAATCTCTGATTCTTTTCTCACACTCCAGTAATCCTCCTTCATGAAGCAAATATTATGATGATTTTGGAAAACATGGTTCAGTTCCTCAAGCAACCAAGGTATGTCTAGACTTGAAAGTGTACAATTTAAATAATACTTCCTTGTCTTTTGGCAGAGTACTCTCAAAGGCAAAGGTCATCCAGTCCAAACTTTTAAAAAAATTCATTTACTTTCAACTTTCCCTCAACATCTAGGAAAAGGCATTATGGTCCCTTACGCTGCTCCTTCCACAAAGACTTACTTTCTATATTTTATCAAATTGTTTTCCACTTAAATTCTTTTGTTTGGAGCATAGGATGTGTAGCAACACAACTAAAAATATATTCAAATAATTTCTACTGGGAACTGAAATGATTTTGTCATCTTGCCACCTGGACAATATAACCATGGATCACTGCAGAAAGCTTATCTAAGTTTATTGCTGCTTTATATGTGCACGGCCAAAGCTGTGAAAGGCAACATAGCGAAACGGTTATCAACTTTGGCACTGGAGTCAGACTGCCTGTGTTCAAATTGCAGCATCTCTTCGTTCTACACGTGGGACTTGGAATTTATCGTATATTGCTAAACTTCAGTTTCCACACACTTAAAATGAGAAAAATAATAGTACCTACCAATTGTACGGATAAAATGAGATAATCCACATAAGAGGGTACTACCTGTTCCCAAAGTGATATACAGATTTAATGCAATCCCTATTAAAACCCCAAGATCTGCAAAAATCTAGATTTTGCAGAAGTAGAAAAACCCATTTTAAAATTCACATGGAATCTCAAGGGACAACAAAAAGACAAAACAATTTTGAAAAAGAACAACAAAGTTGGAGGGCTCACACTTCCTGATTTCAAAACTTACTGCAAAAACTACTAGTAATCAATACGGTATGGTCCCAGCATAAAGACAAACATATAGACTATTGGAATAAAACAGAAATAAACTCTCACATATATGGTCAAATGATTTTTCAACATGGGTGCCCCAAGATCATTCAATGGGGAAAGGACACTCTTCCACAAATGTTGCTGGGAAAACTGGAAATCCACATGGAAAAAAATGAAGTTGGACCCTTACCTTACACCATATGAAAAAATGAACTCAAAATGGATTGAACACATAAATGTAAGAGCCAAAGCTATAAAATACTTGGAAGAAAACATAGAGAAAAAGCTTCACGACACTGGATTTGCTATGATTTCTTGGATATGACACCAAAAGAAGAGATAAATTGGAATACATCAAAATTGAAAACTTTTGTGCTTCACAGGACACAAGTCAACAGAGTAAAATGGTAACCCAAAGAATGGGAAAAAATACTTGCAAATTATGTATCTGCTGAGGGGTTCATATCCAGAATAAAAGAACTCCTATAACTTAACAACACAAAACTCAATTTTAAAAATGGGCAAAGGACTTAGACATTTCCCCAAAGATACACAAACGGCCAATAAATTGCACATGAAAAGATAACCAACATCATTCGTCATTATAGTGAAACGCAAATCAAAACCACATTGCTAGAGCACATCACACCCAACAGGATGGCTATCAAAGCAGACCAGACCAAACACTGTAGCATTTTTCTGTCAAACATGAGCACTTTGTCTTCTGGGTAAATTTCATAGAGTAAGTATGATCTTTACTTGGCATTGCTTGTTTCTTTCCTTTTTCTCTGTGGAAATTTTATTTTTGACTTTAATATACAGTAATAGGACATGGTTTTAATATCAAAAAGTACTTTATTATCTCCTTGTCTGACCAAGAAACAAATTGTTAATATGGTGCATATTATCAAAATACCCTGTTAAGTTTTTTGAGAGGATTATTTAATCTTATTTATTGCGAAATGTAAAAACAAGACAACAAAATGGTACTCAGGGCTTTATCTCCACTGAAGGAGACCCAATTTTTGTATCTGTTAAGAAAAAACCTTTAAATTCTAGAGAGGTTAAAATCAGATGACTTTTCAGAAAGATTACATGTCAGCTAATTCTTAATTCAGATACAGTATCTGGAATATTTGCTTAAAGATCTCATACTCTCAGCTGTTCTGACACTGACATATCTTCCCTTTCATGAGGTCATTTCTGAGGTCGTGCTGGTTTGGCCCACGTCCATATGAGTGCCCTCTAGAGCAATGGTTCTCAACTGTCTTTGAATTACCTCCCTTTTCCCTTCTCTACGGTTTCCTTAATCTCTAATATTTTATTTTTATTTTTATTTTAAAGATTTTATTTATTTATTCATGAGAGACAGAGAGAGAGAGGCAGAGGGAGAAGCAGGCTCCCAAGGAGCAGGGAGCCCGATGCGGGACTCGATCCCAGGACCCTGGGATCATGACCTGAGCCGAAGGCAGACGCTGAACCATGTGAGCCTCCCAGGCGCCCTCTCTAATATTTTTAATTTCAGTAAATAAATTCTGACTCACAATCTTATACTACATGCTACTAGAAAATTCATACTCTGAGATTCATATATACTCCAAGCATAAAAGAACCTAAACTGGGGTTACGCATCTGCCTTGGGCTCAGGTCAGATCCTGGGGTTCTGGGATTGAATCCTGCATCCATTGGGTTCCCTGCTCAGCTGGAAGTCGGCTTCTCCCTCACCCCCTTCTCCTCTCCCCTGCTGATTCTCTCTCTCTCTTAAATAAATAAAATCCTTTTTCAAAAAATTAAAAACTAATAGAACCCAAACTAAAAAATAAAAAAGATAAAAGAACCTAAACTTACTCATTAAAAATACTATCCACTTAACTATCTTTTGTGTGTGTGTGTGTGTGTGTGTGAAAAGCATCTAAACATTTTCATCTATGTATACAACTGTACTGGAAAGGATAATTGATCAAAAAATCTTTCTATTGCATACTTTCATTTGTGTTTCTAGTACTTGTTCTCATAATGTCCTACCATCTGCAACTGATAACCTGCCTTCTCAGCCACCTGCTGCCTCTGAAATACCTGTTATGCCATCTTTGCTCTATTTATTATTATTTACGGACAGACAGATCTAAAAGCTAAGCTTCTGTTCACACTGCTCAAAGGTGACCTGTTTGACCCCAACAAAGAGCATCTACAGGCGTACTTCCTAGGCAAGTATTAAAATTAAAACCATTTACAAAAATCTAAGAATATGGATAACTGGAACAGGGACTCTTAAAAGATCTTTTTTTTTTTTTTTTTTAAGATTTTATTTATTTGCGAGAGAGAGAATGAGAGACAGAGAGCATGAGAGGGAGGAGGGTCAGAGGGAGAAGCAGACTCTCTGCTGAGCAGGGAGCCTGATGTGGGACTCGATCCTGGGACTCCAGGATCATGACCTGAGCCGAAGGCAGTCGCTTAACCAACTGAGCCACCCAGGCGCCCTTAAAAGATCTTTTAATGCTCTTGTAAGTATAAACATGCTACAGTTATTTCAAAAATAAGATGTTAAGCAATTTGCTATGCAAAGAAAGGACTTATGATGGAATAATGACCATTAACAACTTTACATGACTGGTGTTTCAGTTGGAGACAAAGCATTTCCTTATAAATTTGGAAGACTGAAAAAGAACAGTATTTTAGGGCCTGCACCAACCAAGCAATCCCATATGGCATAAGTACAATAGAAATTAACTTCTTAATCTAAAAGACAACATACTGTAATAAAGTAAAACAAAATTGGTAAGATTACAAAATTAAATATTTTAATATTTAGGATATAATGTACACTTTACTAAAAATTTGATTCATATTAAAAGTTAAAGGCTATCTGATATGCATATTACATGAATTTGATTAATATGAAAGTTTTTAAATTCTCTTTTGTCATTCTGAAATCTCTCTAAATATTCCTGTCAGCATCATGAAACACTTAGTGCTAATTATCTTGAAATTAAGTAGAGCCAACCCAAATCTGTGAGTAAACATGAAAAATTTTCTCAGATCCATACTCTGATATTTTTTTTCTTAAATAAAATGAGGCTTATCACATATAACCAATCTTTTGTTTGGATAATCCTGCTGACTTATACTTACTGTTATTATTTATTCTAATACAGCAAACTGAAAGATCTGTAATAAGTTATACTGAAAAATTAGAAAAAAAACCCTTTCATTAGAAATAATTTAAATACCAGAACTGGAGTGGATACAACGACGTTCATAAAGAGCACATTAGTTGTTAACAATCTTAGGAAGCGCTTCTTAAAAAAATCAAAAGATAAGTTCACTATTTTTTACAAAAGGCTTTCTCTTCATATCCCTATATCAGTGTGTATAACCCCCCACACTTCCTTGGTTAGGTGACAATAAAAAAGAAAATAACTCCTGAATATTTATTACACCAATATTTCAATTTTGTGGAAACATGCTAAAGGCACAATAAAGAAAATAACACAGTCTCAATAAGCGGACCACATAACGCTACTCTACTCCCACGGAGAACGGCTCCCCAGGTATAGAACTGTAGGTACTTTCTTATTTCTACTCCACAATAAAAGTATTTAAATAAAAGTTAAATATCAGAAGTTAATATTTGTGATAAAAATTTCACTTGACTTTAAAGCATAAGTCTTAAGTTGTAAGAAAACAGCTTTCCACAGCAAATTATAGTGCAACTGGCAGCATATATATGGGTAACATGTGAAAGTGACTATTTCCCAAAGTAGCCATGGATGTAGAGCATTATTTATATAAAGATTATATAACTTAATGTACTGAAATATTTACAGAATTACAGAATTCTAAGAAAATCTTTACCCTCATTTCTAAAGAATATTAATTGGAAGAAACATTTTGGCATTAACTGGTACAATAATTACTTACCTATTTCTTGTGCAGAACCAACTGAACAGCTGCAGGTTAACTTCTTTTTATGCACAGTCAGAATAAAAATTTAAAACATCGCAAATCTTCAATGAATAATAATTCTCTTGCAAACTTAGGAATTTTACAATAAGGTAGTCATCCCACTCTAAAAACTTCAGAATGTTTATGTGGGATTATTTTCCCTAAAACCAAAAACTGAAACATTAAGAGAAAAAAAATTTAAGCAATCTAATTAATACCTTTGTTTTAAAAACAAACAAAATGTTATAAACCTTTAAAAATCTGCTTTTTAAGTACTTAAGTTTCTGAAATCAAGCATATTGTACGATATGCTACTTTTGACTTGAAAAGTAGCAGCACGGAAGATCTCTTAATTGCATTATGTATATAGACCCTTGAGGAGTCCACGAATTAAATAAAAATTATATTCAACTTTCATTAAAATATCAGAAATCTTATTTAAAATCTAATATTCTATCATTTTAGATGCTTACTGCATTTGGTAACTACTGAAATGCTTTCAAGATAATGTAAAAAGCATTTCTTCCCTTTCCTTCCTTCCAACCAAAAAATCTCAAATTTTACGTGTGAGGCAATTTTTTCTTACATAATTTGCATTTCAAAGCCAGCTCCAAAAAATAGATAATCAAAAGTTTTAAGTACAAGTTTAAAAAAATAGCATATACCACTGAAAATAAACTATTTTCTTTTTAACTGAAATACTAAGTATTTTAAACTTTGTATAAATAACACACACAACCCCCCACCACCATATTTTAGGTATGGTTTCCACTTTGGAATAGCACTAAAACAAAGGACATAACAACAAATAACTCTTTATACTTAATTGAAAATATGTATCTCTCATTCGTCTTAAAGACATACATTATGAATTTTCTACTGGCATTCTTGAATAAAATTAACAAGCATACTTTTTCACCAATTTATCCTCATTTCTCCCTTGTATTTGAGAATCTAACAAAAGGAAATATTTTCTACGACTGCAAGAGATTTCTGAAACCCCTAAAATATATATTCTTTAGAAAAAAATTCCTAATCTATTATGCATCTTTAATAAGCACATACATTTAAAAAACAATCTCTTTTATGGCTTACTCTTAAATTTAATGCATGACCAAAGGTCCCAGGGATTGAAAATCTTATTAGCAGCCAACAGCTAAATGGATGACAATATTCCTGGCATTCGTAATCTCAAAATTTTAAAAGAAAACTATTCACTGTAGTCTTAGAAAAATTTGGAGATAGTTCTATTTTAAAAACATACTCACCACAAACAGATACAAGGGAGACAAATAAGAAAATAGATTGTGTTATATCTTTGTAAACTTGTTCCATTTCAAAATGTATTCTTTAGGGTCAGGGAAATTTCCTATACAAATGAAACTAAACATTTGTTCCCTTTGCTTTGAAAAATATTTACAGTACATAGAACTACAAGCTAAAAGTGTACATCTGCTTATATTGCTGGCCAGTGATACAGATGAACAGGAACACAAGGTGCTTATTCAATTCTCTGAGGATCATAATTTGTATAGAGACATTATTGTATATCAACTATGGAAAAATTAGGAAACATTACCAATGAATACCAGCCCCTGTGTAAAACATCACACAAGATGCCAAGGTTTTATACATTCACTGTGGTAAAAACTGTACATACATATTCTGTGCATCTTTAGCATTGCAAAATTTACAATTTTTTCATCTTTCAAAATTCTGAGTTGAAAAAAAGCCTATTATTTTCTTTTGCCAAAGAAAAGTTATGTTAACTGACTGATAAGGTTTGTAAAACTTTTTACAAAATTCTTTGCTAAGGACTTTCATCAAGTCTTTTCACTGATGTCCTCATGAAGAAAACTCACTAAACTTTGAAAGTTTTGAACGGATATTTCCACATCTTTGCTGGCTAGCATCATGACATACATAACAATGGTATATGTAATAATAGTCCACAGTAATGTAAAATACAAAACTTTGTTCTGTAAGTCTATTTTGGTCTCAGAGTGAAGTTCATTTCTTTCATCCAGCCATGTTGTCCCTTATTTGATCAACTCGAAGAGCTAGGTCTCTAAAAGAGGGGCGTTGATTGACATTATTGTTCCAGCATTCTGTCATGATCAAATAAATCTAGAAAAGAGAAAATAAAACAATTACAATGAACATAAAGTGCCATCTTTTAATTGGTGGAAGACATGAATTGAGAACTCCCACTTAATTCTCCTATGTAGGCAAATGTCATGGTTATGCCTAGATCCACAGTCATATGATGATGCTATTTATCCGAGAGCTCAGCAAATTAAATGTCATAAAGTGACCTGAAATCCCTGTGTAAAAAGGAAATAAAAACACCTCATGAATGTGGATAAAAAAGGGGTTTTTTTGGTTACCTCATCTGGACATCCATCTGGTCTTGGTAATCTTCCATTATTCTTTAGGAGTTCTATCAAATGAAACACAATCATCTGTCCTTGTTTGTCATTGCCAATCATACGCATAAATTCCTGTAATACAAACCCACTTTTCAATGAGATTTTTTTTTTTTTGTATATTTAAATTGAACCAGCTTTCCCAACTTCTAGTAAGCGTGAAAAATTTTCTTTATGTATGTCTTCTTATATGTTTGAGAGCTTTTAAGAACAAACTATTTTGGGCATCAAAACCTTTCTTTTCAATCATATTTCAGAAAAGACAATTGAATGTGGAACTCCTATCATGCCATTTCCATAACTATAATATACTTGGCACAAATTCCCTGAGAAGGGCCCGAAATAAGCGAACTAAAACATATTTACTTTTTTTCATTGTTGTTTTAACATATCATATTATATTTCAGCTGAAATAAAATGTTGACTGTAAAAGAGGACATAATAAAAAGATAATGCAGAATGCATATTTAAGCATAAATGCAATCATCAGTTCATATGTTAAAAATTCCTCAAATTAAAGTCTGAACTATAAGCTAGAGAAATATTTATGATGAACACATCGTTTATTTATAGAGAGTTATAGAGTGTTCTTATAAGCAGGTAAGGAAAATTATGAATATAAAAATGGGCAAGGCACATGAGATAATGCACACACATACATATACTCCAAATATCCAATAAATATGTACTCAATCACACTAATAGAAGTACAAATTAAAATCAAATAAATATAACTTCTATCAATTTGACAAAACTGCATAAACATATAATGGTCAATACTGGCAAATGGTACAAATGGTAAAACGTAAACTCTTATGCACTATCATTGAGAGTAAAATCTGGTACAAGTTTTCTGGAAAGCATTTTGAGATAATCAAAAACCTTTAAAAGAGTTCATAATCTTTTATCTAGAATTACACTTTCATTCTAAGGTGACGAGATAAATATTTATACATAAGGATGTTCACTATGTTCACTGAAGTATTACTTAAAATTAAGACTGAAAAATGGAAAAGAACTGTCCAGAAATTATATCCTTATGATAAAATGCTACCTGGAAGTTAGAAGTCATATTTGTAGAAAATATTTACTAATATAGGTAAAATATCCATGCTGTAGGACTTAATGAAAAAGCAGGATAGCAAACTATACAGTATGACCTTTATTGTATAAAAGATATAAAATTTTTAAAAGCCTGGAAGAAAACATACAACATTAAAATGGTTATCTTAAGAAGATGAATTAGAGATGATTTTTATTTTCTTTTTCATGGTTTCCTTCATTAAAAAAATTCTAGATAGAACAGGGAAAATTATTTTTAAACATTTAACTTTTTCAATAATTTCTAGAATGAATAAATTTATTAGTTACTAAAAATAATACAAGGAGACTATATAGCCCCCTCCCTTTTATTTACTTATTTACTTGTTTGTTTTCCTTTCCAACCCCCTCCCTTTTAAAAATGCAAGTTAATTTAATGAATAAGTTTAGTGTTACTTTGTTGGATGTTGTCTTAACAAATAAGCAATAAGAGGCTCTACAATGAGTCCTAAGCTTACTATTATTCTTTGGAAAAAGCTTTTCTCATGTTAGGAAAAGTCGAAAATAAATAAAAAGCACACTAACCGCTGGGGGACTTTTACTCTTCTCAATATATGTGAAAAGTTCATACAGAACCACTCCAAAGCTCCAAACATCTGAAGCCACAGAAAACTTGCTCTCTGTCAGTGATTCTGGAGCATACCTGCAATATGCGAAAAGCATTTATAAGACAGTTACCTGAATTGTGATAGGGTTGTATGGTGACAGGAGGTACAGTTGTGGTGAGCAAAGTATAACACATAGTCTTCTTGAATCACAACGTTGTACACCTGAAACTAACGTAACGTGTATCAACTACACTTCATTAAAAAAAAAAGTTACTTGACAGGCCAACTCTTGATTTTACCTGAAAATCACTGGACTGAAAAGACAGGGTATACAGAAAAGAGTTATCACAAGCAGGCCCAAGGCTGCCATCCTCAAAAACCTCGCTTGCAATGTTGACAACTGCCTGATGCCTGGGAACTTTGATTTCAGAGTGGTTGCCACAGTTCCCTAAGGGAGAAGAGTAGCTCACTGGGCCTAAACTGTCTCTGCAAACAATATGGTTTATACTGAACACTGCTTTCCTTCTGGGAGTCTGGAATTTTGGTATATGCCAGGCAGAGAGTATGCTGTCAGGATTCACGGCTGGGGGAATTTAACGTGTCCCGTGTGACTTCTGGGAGAGGAACCTTGGAAGCTTCGTGCTTGGTTTCCTCCATGTTTTGCCCCAAATGGCTTTTGCCTTCACGGATTCTGCTTTATACCTTTCTCTGAAATGAATCATAGCCATGAGTATGACTGTATGCTGAGCCTTATGAGTCCTCCCAGTGAGTCATCAAACCCGAGGGTGGTCTTGGGAACCTCTGGCACACAAAGATAACTCAATCCAAAAAATTTATTTTTGTCTTTAGAAGTAACCCCAAAGTTAACTGCAAAGTACCTTCCAGGAACTGGGGGGCGGGGAGGGGGGAATGCTCTTTGCAAGTTAAAGCTTTAAATGAATCGAGGTAAGTCTCCCTAGAGGGAAAAAAAAATGGCTTCTAAACTGAAACAAGACTTGAAGCTATAAAGATAAAAGAAAGAACTTGTTCATCAGAAGGAGGGCGATTATGACAGGAAACACAGAAAATAGAAAGTCAGAGGGGAAAATGGTGTCATTGTCTATTCAAGTATCAACACTATCCAAGGGAGGATTTTGTCTAATGGACTGTGAATATCATGGTTCCATTGCTAAGTTTACCCTCATTACAGAGGACAGTGACAAAGATCTATTTTAGACTAATGAGATTAACATGTGATTTACTTAAATTTAATCTCTCCTTCAAAATCCAATTTAAGTTTCCTCACTTCCACAGATCTTCCTCTGCTACTCAAGGTCTTAATGACCTCATGCTACTGAATTTCTATAACATTTATTGTCCATACTATACAGTTAGCCAGGCTATTTTTTACATTTAGTTTCAAAAAATTTTTCACATAGTTATGTTATTCTTAAATGTATGTTTTATCTCACAAATGGAATATAACCTTCTTGAAGACATTCTATCCCCCCAACACTTGCAAAACAGTCTTTTCCTTCGGTTTTCATAAAAGCACTGTCTACAATTTCCCCCCTCATCTCCAAGGCTGGTTTTCTCTCTCCCATGTAAGGATAAATACAAATCAAAAAAGAAAAAAATAATTCTCGCTGTTGAAAATGAGGGAAAAGACTTCCTCCTCTTTTCTTAGAGCATTTACTTTAGGAAACTTACCACTCACTGTAAATTCTTTGTCTCTTTGAAATGTATATATTTAAAAAAAAAAAAAAAGCGCTTTTGCTTATAAAAGCCTTTTGCCAGCTTTATGATCCAAGAATGTCTTTCTCAAGAACCTGGGGACCATCTCTCCAGAATGTAATCATCAAACAAGTAGCACCTTGACCTCCCAATTTTTGTGGGAGGTAAGAGTTTAACTTCTGGCAGGTGCCTCAGCTCCCAAGTTGCAAAACTATCTCCTATCATAAAGATACGAGAAGTCTGTTTTTCCTATGGATAATGCCAATTAGCTAACGCAGATGGTCACTCCAATTACCAAGTGAATTTAGAATAAATTATGTGTGACAAAGGGTGCTGCTGAGTCCTCTTACTTGAGGACTAGCTACTGTTTATCTTGAGAACATTATGTAATGGGTTGAATCTGACTGGCCATATAAAAGGGTGAGATCTCTTTCTGTCTTTGCAATCTCTTAGCAGATTGCTTGTGACGCCATGACTTTCAGGATTAAAGCTTATTCAGTAATAAAACTTTTCTTTCTCTTCTATCTTTGTGCAGAGGTTTTCTGGGTTGGGAGGAGATTTCGTTTCTAATTGTAATTCCCCAACACTTTCCCTTTTCTCCACCTTCTAAATTTGGGTTTCCCAAGGTTCCATTATCAGACCTCTACCTTTTTGTCGAAAACTTTCCATTAGATAGTATTCATCCACCTATATACTAACATCGCCTAAATTTATAACTGTAAATTTGACCCTTCTTTTGTGCTTTGACTTACTGAACATTTCCATATTAAAGTTGTAGTAAAGAGAACTCCATCCCCACTTTTCCAAAACCTGCTGGTTATATTACTTTCCCTATGCAACGAATGGCATCAACAATCTATCTTACTTCTCAGGTAGAAATCTTAAGAATTATTTTTGACTCATCTTTCAATCCAGTAGCTAATGAGCCATCAAGTGCCTTTAGAATATATCAAATCAGTCTCCTAACCCAATACCACTGTTACAATCTAGGGTCAGATCCTTATCACATGTATAGTACAGAGGTCTTCAAACCAGGTGACGAGTAACCCCAGGTATTTACAAAGATTTTCCACGGCATACTCTACAGCAAGACGAGTATATAAGTGTCCTCCATGAGTCCCAAAGCCTGCTTCAACAATTAAAATATTTTAGCAGAAGCACTTTTCCTTCAGTCCTTCTTAATACCAACCCCCAGGACATGCTGGAACATGTTGTTAGCTTAAAACAAAGAGCACTTTTGAACAAGAAAAGCAATATAGATAACAAGGATTTTTGAAGTGAAATTATAATTGCTTAAAACTATGGCTAGGGGCGCCTGGGTGGCCCAGTTGGTTAAGTGCCTGCCTTTGGCTCCCTGCTCAGTGGGGAGTCAGCTTCTCCTTTCCCTCTGTCCCTCTGCCTCACCCCTGCTCATGCTCTTTCAAATAAATTTTAAAAATCTTCAAAAAAAATAGTATGATGGCTAAATCTCATGGATAAAAATTGTAGGCATTCCATTTCATACTTCAGATCTAGTGTTCATTATTCAATTAATTAGTTAAATCAATTTTTTTTTTTAAGTAGGCTCCACACCCAGTGTGGAGACAAACATGGGGCTTGAACTCACAAATCTAAGATCAAGACCTGAACTGAGATCAAGATTCAGGCGATTAACCGACTGAGCCACCGAGGTGCCCCCAGTTAAAACCTATTTTATCAATTCATATTCTGAAATATTTATACAAAATTTGGTCAGCCTCATTACATTATATAAAACATTTAATACTTGCTAATATAATATAAAACTATATACCAACTGCCTATCTGATTAGTTTTTAGCAGTAGATAGCTTTCTTTTCCATTAAATACACAGGAAAATTTTGATCATGATAAAAATGTTATTTCTGACTTTTATACTAACTTATTTAATAATTCTCCAAAGTCAAATATCAGAGTTTGATACCTATCTCTCCCCAAGACATTTACTGAAGGAATACTAGACCTTTTACCATATACCTTACTACATACGTTATAATCTTAGCTACATTTTATTCTGTAGTATTTATTATAAACTAAGTAATGAGAAATGATTTATTTTCAGAACAATATAAAATTAAATTATACTAGATTAATTTAAAGATAAAACTCTGAAGTTTACCTTGGCTGTCCTTGTGATTTCCAGATATGCAGGGAGGGAATACAGGGCCCAAAGCTTATATAATTTAGAAGCTTTCTTTATAACAAAAAATATAAAATTAAGCATGAAACTGAATATTTAAAATTAGAAAAGAAGTAATCTTGAAAGAAAGGTGCTCTGGTGAATATGCTTTGTTAGCTTTGTTAAAACATGCCCCTGTACATGTGCTCTGCAATTTATTTTTTTAATTTTAATTTTACAATTTCACAATTTTAATATACTTAACTTCAACTGAAAAATGAAGTCAGACTTTTGAAAAACTTTTGGTATACTTCCCAGAAACTGAGAAAAGGAATGACTCTAATGATTTCTCTTTTGAAAATCAAGCGGTTTAATTCTTTGTTTTCAATAAAAGTGAAAAAAGAATGGATCTAATGAAACTGCCAGCTAACAGATAAACTTTAATGGTACATCACTATATACTTTTTTGCTACTTATCTCAGAAGGACTCACAGAAATGAATATTCTTATAACAAAACTCCTTCCATTCCTATCTACTTATTTACACAAACAAGTTTTCTCCCTCCTCATGGAATGCCTTTCCTCTTCTCTACCTGGTAAACTATTAATCGATAGTTGAAATTCATTTCTTTTTTTTTTTAAATATATTTTTTATATATTTATTTGAGAGACAGAGAGTGAGTGAGCAAGAGAGAGAGCACAAGCTGGAGGAGGGGCAAAGGGATAGGGAGAAGCAGACTCCCCGCTAAGCAGGGAGCCCGATGCGGGGGCTTCATGGGGGGGCTCAATCCCAGGACCCTGAGCTCATGACCTGAGCCAAAGGCAGCCACTTAATCAACTGAGCCAGCCAGGTGCCCCTGAAATGTCGTTTCTTAGTTGTGCATTTCTCTGATTAATTTAAACCCTCAGCAAAATTATTTGCATTCTTATGTTTTCCCATCATCTTCTTCATTCTTGCAATTATATACTACATTACAATGAGTTGACCATACATTTGATTTCTCCTAAACTACGAGCTGTTAAAAGGAAGGGATAATGGATAGTGGACCTGTCCGAATATGC
This sequence comes from Neomonachus schauinslandi, assembly GCF_002201575.2. Lineage (NCBI taxonomy): Eukaryota > Metazoa > Chordata > Mammalia > Carnivora > Phocidae > Neomonachus > Neomonachus schauinslandi. The sequence goes on from NC_058415.1 coordinate 6,400,876, forward strand.
CTGACACATTAAACTTTTCCTTTTAGTTTGGCCTTCCTAGTAACTGGGCACAGTTCCTTTTTTTTTTTTTTCCTTCTTCCTGATATTCATGACCCTATCTTCATATCCCAAGTTCCTTCTATGGTGTTTGAAACAATAGGTACTTAATAGTGTTTATTAAAGTGTATTCATTAAGTATGCCCAAATCACTGGAAATTCATATAACTAGGCTTTATGGATTTCTAGTTAATTCCACTTAACTTCTTTAATTTCTCATTCTGGAAAAAAAGAATGAAATTCATGTATCACTGGGGATATAACCAAAGTAGATAGTTAAGTTTAGATGTGTCTTATTTTCTAGTTTTACTTATATCCTAAAAATAATTAGATGATGGTAATGCTATTGATTTATCACCAATTAAAAAGTGTTTTTATTATTACAAAAAATTTCAAACATACAGAAATTAGAGAACAATAAACAACCATATACATGTCACTTAGTTAAATTCATTGCTTGTCTTGTTTTATGGACTATTCCTCATCTCCACTCCACTGGATTTAGAGGAAGTGAATTCTGGACAGGACAGTATTTCAAACATAATTATTTCAGTATGCATCTCTAAGAGATAAGGACTTTTCTTTAAAATATTCACAATGCCATTATATATTATTCTTCTGTGTAAATAATCCATTTGTTCTAAATCACTGGTGCTTTCTTACCTAATTTCCTTCCAGACTAACAATTTATAATAGCTGGGAGAAGTTGTAAACTTACAGATACAAAATAAATGAAGATAACTAACCGGGGTGTCTGGGTGGCTCAGTCGGTTAAGCATCTGCCTTTAGCTCAGGTCATGATCCCAGGGTCCTGGGATTGAGTCCCATACGGGGCTCCCTGCTCAGTGGGGAGTTTGCTTCTCCCTCTACCCTTCCCCCCTGTTCGTGATCTCTCTCTCTCTCACTCTCTTTCTCATTTAAATAAATAAATAGAATCCTAAAAAAAAGATAACTAACATATAAGGATGATCAATGAACTTAGTGGTAGCTAACTGAATGATCTATATTTTTCTAATAATTCTGATGAATCTCAGACAAATATTTATAAGTTGACAGTTATAGTGTTTATATTAGTAATTCTAACTTTCGAGTCAGAAACCCAAAATGTTAATAAAATACACTTAACTAAAATAAACAAAACCCAACCCTTAACAGTAACATCTGACTTAAACAACATAATCTTAATAGTATTATTTCAGATGAATAAACCAGAATTAAAGTCTATTTGGAATGTATCCCAAATTTAAACATTTAAATATAATTTCAGCAATTCATTCCTATAAAACAAAATGTACCATAAATGAACTAAGACATAAAAAAGAAGACTTTGCATCAAAGCACAAAGCAATAAAACAACAATGTATATCAGATAAAAAATTAGGTTTGTATGTTCCTTGCAACTCACTATTTTAATTAAAGATCAAAAATTACCTTTAGCTTCAAATTGCTATAAAATTTTCCTTCAATGACAGGTTAAATCACCATCACGGCTAAGAAAGCTTAAAAGCACAAATTCTGAGAACAGACCATCTGGGTTTGAATCCTACCATTTATTGATCATATGACCTTGAGCAAACTACTTAACCTGTCTACACTTCAGTTTCCTTATACTCAAGACAGAGATAATAATACATCTTCTCCAACGTTGTTATAAAGATTAGATGAGATAATCCATGAAATGCATTTAGCCCAGTGTAAGCATGATAAATTTTTGCTATTATAAATATATAAATGACATACTATTAATACTAATAAAAATAAAGTTTGAAGTTTGTGCTCTAAAATTTTACTTTATTGTACTAAAATATACTCACCAGAATATGGGACTTTCACCAGGTTCTTTCACTTTGTAGTATTCTTTGTCTTGTGGCAAGACTTTGGTTAACCCAAAATCTCCAATTTTAACCCTGTTTTCGTTTTCCACCAATATATTCCTTGTTGCCAGATCCCTGTGGATATACCTTTTTGTACCAAGATACTCCATGCCCTATGGATAAAATAACATTTTTATTTCAGCTAAGTTTTATAAACAAATAATTTAAGTGGGTCTTTCCTCTACATACTACCTTAATTATCTAAGAAAAACTCTAGAGGGCTTTGTAACAATTACTTCAGCATGCTCTTTTTATTTACAAGAAGTAGCCAGGATATTAAGTACCTTGCATATCTGAGATGTATACTGCAGAAGTTTTTTATGATCTATCCGTTCTTTATGTTTTTGGAGATAGTCTCGTAAACTTCCATATGGTAAATATTCCATAATTAATCTTAGATTACGCCGACCTTTTAACATACAAATGGGAACACAATGTTTTACTCTGCCATATTTTACTGATAAAATATTAGAAAACAACCATACATACATGATTTAAAGATATATATAAACTCTAAAATGAAAAAACCTGATTATAAATTAAGTGATGTAGTAGTTAAGAACACAGGCTTTTTGAATCAAAACGTTTTGAAAGGAAGCTTAAAAAATAGTTATGGTTTAATCTTGTGTAACCCTTTATGCAAACCCAGATAAACTGATGAGAAAATTTCCCTTCTCTTCATCTGTACTGAACAAAAAGTATCTAATTTAAAAAATACTTTCATAGAAAATGTGAGCAAAGACAGTTTATTTATTTAAAAATGAGAGTCTCTTGGTAAGCTTGAGCAAGCATGGTAAGCACCATCCTCAGTGAGAAGAATGATGAACTGAGAAGCCACAGACTTCCTGTGGTTGCAGCTCAGCATCTCAGGCACAATCTCTAGGCAGATGAATGGTTCTCTCCTTGGGCACTGGCACAGAAGTCCAGATCTTGAGACATTTTCTTGTTTCCATTACCCAGTATGCCAAGGACATACCCTGAGTTCAAACCGGGTTTCAATGGGCAACATACCAGCACTGTAGCACACTCCCTTGTACTTCACAATGTTGTCATGCTGCAGGGATTTAAGGATTTCGATTTCCCTCTCAAAGTCTCTCAGGTGCTCCTCAGTGCTGTGCTGGAGCTTCTTCACAGCCACCACCTCCCCAGTGTTGTCTTGTAGAGGGTCATACCGGCACATCTCCACACTGCCAAAATTACCCTAAACACATCACAGTAGGATAAAGATCTCAAGTCTTCTAGGCAAATTACTAATAAATTCAAATTATATAGACGATTCAGTATACAGTAGCTAGAATCAGCAGATGTATCTCTAAACTTACATTAGGCAACTTTTAGGATAAGAAAAGGATATTTCAACAGGTAGGTAGTAAATCTATAAATTTAATTTCTTCAAAAGAAATTAACAGGCTGAAATATAAATTACTTCAGAAAGGCATTTAAACAAATCATGAACATGAATTATTAAGATAAGCCAAGAGACATGTCAGGGAATTCCTAAATCTCTATCACTAACTTCCAGGAAGATCTTTGCTGCTTCACAATATGCCCTTTGATATCACTGACAGTGAGCTGGATGGAACAAGGAAGGGTCTGTTATGGACTGAATGTCTGTGTTCCCCCCAAATTCCCATGAGAAAACTAACTTAACCCCCAAAGTGAGTGTATTTGAAGACAGGGCCAGTGAAAAGGTGACAAAGGCTAAATGAGATCATAAAGATGGGGCCTTATTCCGATATGGCTGGTGCCTTTATAAAAAGAGGAAAAGACACCAGAGCTCTCTGCCATGTGAAGACACAGCCAAGAAGGTGGTCATATGGAAGGCAGGAGAGTCCTCACTAGAAACTGAACCCTGCCAGCACCTGAATCGTAGGCTTTCAGCCTCCAGAACTACAAGAAATAAATACCTGTTCTTCAAGCCTCCAGTGATGGTATTTTGTTATGGCAGCCTGAGCAGACTAATACAAGGTTGATTTATTTGCTCAAGGAAAGAAGAAATTTTAGGGGCACCTAGGCAGCTCAATGGGTTAAGCATCTGCCTTCGGCTCAGGTCATGATCTCAGGGTCCTGGGATGGAGCCTCATGTTGGGCTCTCTGCTCAGCAGGGAGTCTGCTACTCCCTTTCACTCTCCCTCTGGGCTCTCCCCCTTCCTTCTCTCAAATAAACAAATAAAATCTTTAAAAAAAAAAAAAAGAAGAAGAAATTTTTAGCCTATGGGGATGTTCCCACATTTTTTTAAAGGTCAGTCTTCAAAGAAATCTACTCTCTTTTTATTTAAGATTGATTGTCTATATAGAATTGCTAAGTTGATACATAACATTTAAAATTAAGTATTAGTTTTTTGCATTAATCACATTAGCATATTATGGTATTACTACATTTCTAAAAAATAAAACAATGTAGTCTTTGAGCTACAAGATTCTAAGTGACTATATTTCCAATTATACACTTAAAAGTCAATTAAAAAAAAAACTAGACCATATGTTAGTCTCAAAGTTAAGTCTCTAATTACAAAGACCACATAGTAAAGTGGATAAGACCTGGGACTCTGGAGTCTGATGATTGCGGCTAGAATCTTGGTCCACCACTTACTCTCTTTGGGACCTTGGGTAAGTTACTTCCTTCTGTAATACCAGCTATCTCCTCCTTGAAATGGAGGATAATAAAATATCTATTTCATATTGCCTTATTAAGAAATTACTCCAAAACATATTTTTAAAAAAACCCAAGTGGGAAATAACAGAGTTTTATATTCTTTCCCCCTACTTAACGAAGTGCCCATAAAATTTATTTTCCAATGCCATTGTATATTTCTTGAAAACATTATTTTTAATTACTGTATATTATGAATGTATTGATTTTTTAAATTGAAAATATAAACATATAACGTTAAGAAAAGTTTTAAAAATACATTCATGTCATTTCAATGATATTCATAAATAGCTGTGTACATCTCTATTAAGGATATTTTCTTATAAGTGGAATTAGCCGTTCAAAGGATATGGACATTTCAAAGGCCCCTGATATCTGCTGCAGCAGAAGCTCTCTTGAAAAGGACACAGACTTAAGTTCTGATAGCAGTGGAAAAAATGTCAATTTTATCATATTCCTGCCAACACTAAACACTGTAATTTTTCTAAATCTTTGTCAAGTTGATAGGCACAAATCAATCTCACTGTTTTAATTTGGAATGCCTCTATTTTCTTTTGGAAGAAGATAAAGGCAAACAATGAGAGTGAAGAAACAGATTTAGGACAGGAAACCAGAAGGGAATGAGAATGTTTGGAATTGGCACCACAGAAGAAATCAAATCAGGGAGAATAAAAGAACTACCTATAAAAAGAGTCCTAAGTACCAGCCAATGTTGGAAATCAATTTGCAACAGAGATAATAAACATTTATATCTGATTTGTTCTCACAGTGTTTGAGAGACGAAAACACAAATAGAAAAAAATAATTGAGAATTTTATTGTTCCTATATGAGGAAACGACAGGGAAAGTAAAACACATCATCAAGGGAGGGAAGGTGACAGAACTGTGACTATTAGTGGAAGTAGAATTTAAGTGATCTACCAGGAGGTCTACCCAGTGTGGAAAAGGAGAGCTGAATCTAGAAGGTAGCTAATAGGCTTCAGGAAGAAGAAAGGGTCAAAGACACTGGCAATAACAGAGATATCAAAGAAAGATTTATGTGTTGGGAAAAAACTAAAAATACAAAGTTAATAGTCAGAGAGGGAGAATTCAGGGTCTGATATTTCATAAGGAAGATTATTGTAAGGGATTACAGAATTCAAAGTGTACTCATTTAACACAGACACAGATTTGAGGTAGAGAGGTTGAGGAATTTAAAAAGGGTACTGAACGGGTAGCCAAAATAATGGCAGGGGCAAGGTGAAGATGAAAACAACGAATACCAAAAGTACCCAAGGAATGTGGAGCATTGACCAAGACAATGGCCAGTGATGAGGAGAGAAGAATAACCATATTCAGAAAGGACTATTAATGATGCCTGATAGCCTGATATTTGAAGAGTAGTAGCAGCAAGGTCCAGATCTGTGTGTCCCAGATCTTGCACCATGGAGGAATAGGGAATAAAGAGGATTTCAAAAAATCTAGGTTTTGGGCGCCTGGGTGGCTCAGATGGTTGAGCACCTGCCTTTGGCTCAGGTCATGATCCCAGGGTCCTGGGATCGAGTCCCACGTTGGGCTCCCTGCTCAGCAGGGAGCCTGCTTCTCCCTCTGCCCCTCTCTCTCTCTCTCATGAATAAATAAATAAAATCTTTAAAAAAAATCTAGGTTTTAATTGAGGTGAAGAGTAAAGAATATAAGTATATGAGGGCACAAGTATAAAGTAAGATCACAAAAATACACATTTTAGAAATCAAGTAGCAGAAGAAAAGTTTTGCAATATCGTCTTAGTTCTTTTTATGAGTATTACATTAAAATATACCATTATTTCTGTTGTCTTAAAAAATATGGAAATAATTTTAAGTACAAATTCCTCCTGTGCATATTTTTACCTTGCTGCTAATTGAAAAGAAGAAAGGAACACAGTATAACAAGAGCTGTGTTTTTATAAAATGAAAAGGTGACATGTGAGCACTTTTGTAGGGATGGCATTTTGGATTTAGATTCAATAATAAAATAGTTAGACAGCCCACTGAACACATCAATTCTTTCAAATAAGCAAAGATGAAATTAATATTACCATATGAAATGCAGCTAGGAAATAACCACATTAAAACAGCTACCACTAACTAAAGACCATACCATTTTCCTTTAATTTCCTACAAACTAAATTACTGAGAAATATATTTGGTTGTAAATATATTTTGAAAATGCCATCCTTATAGTCTCCTCAATTTACATTATGTTTAAAATAATGTTAAATCCAAAGAACTGTGTAAAAAACTAAAAATGTTAAAAAGAAAAAGGAAATAACTCAAAGCTGCAATAATGGGGAATGTTGTAAATACAGTGTATTACTTTTAGAATTATGTTTCAAAAAATGCTCAACATCACTCGGCATCAGGGAAATACAAATCAAAACTACAATGAGATACCACCTCAGTCTGTGAAAAAGCACATTAACATTTAATAAAGAATAAATAAAGGGGTAATTATGAAGAATAAGGAATTCTCTTAAAAAAGGAACATACCCTAATAATGCCAAATAACATTCCTGAAAATAATTTTTATAATATTCTTGTATAAATAAGTAGACTACAATTTACTGCATAACTGTTTAACTTAAGAATACTTTCTGGATGATTTTAAACAAATTCCAATCAATTACTGAATAACACCACAGTGTTGCATCCTATTTTTTAAAAATTCTTAAAATAACCAAAATAACATAAGGCCTATGTTAGAATTTTACATGAAAAAGCAACCTGTAATTAGAAAACTATGTGGTATCTCAATATTTGAATAATGAATAAATATACATGAAATTACCTTATTGACACTTGTACCAATTCACATATTATGAAAATTTTAGAAATTGTGATCAGTATAAAATTTAAATACAGTATATACTTATTACACTGTTCTATAATTGTTAGTTGCCATCTACCTCCTCCAACTAAGTTGTAAACTCTACGAAGGCAATGGCTATATCCCATATCCACAGTGACCAGCAGAGCACCTAGCATTTTGTAAGAACTCAAATATTTGTATATAAAAGCCACATCACACTTCAGGGGAAAAAACCCAAAAAATCTAGAAGTAATTCAGACCCTCCCAAAGATGTCTCATTTTTGATTGCCCTTTAAATTTTCATTCACTGGTTTAAAAAGTTTTAACTCATAAAGTGAAGGAATCCACTTTGGATTTTGAAATTTGAAACACTGATATTTTTTCCTAGAAAATGGTCTTAAACAAATGTTCATATATTCATGTTCGTATCAACAGCTGGGAAAATATAAAAGTATAAGAATTAAGAAGCTTATTAAAAATAGCCACATCAACTGAAGATAATGAAATTTCAATATAGGTTGTTCCCTTTACTTCAAATAAGCTGGATTTTATTTTCTAAAACTTTCTGTATAGTCTACCAAAAAAGATCTCTAGGATATATAATAGTACACATTAAAGACTGGATCTAAGGATGAGAGAAATTAAATGGCTTGTTCAGAATAATTTTTAAGGTTTTCATGATTTTGTGACTAGTGACTATGGTTACTAGTCTAATGACTAGTGTTTCTGGTCATGAAAATATCTGCATATAATTAACAATAAATCGAGATGTATTCAACAATAAACCCATGAATAAGTCATGTTACACTAATTTCTGCCTTTTCCATAAACAATTTTGCAATGTAATCCCTGGTGAAATAAAATAACTATCTTCTTTATCTCTTCATATGCTATGACTTGCCCCAAAAAGATAACAATAGAAGATAATGCAACTGAAGCATACTCACACAAACAAAAACTTACTTAAGTGAGATAGTAGAGATAGCACAGGAGTAGGAATAGGGGAAGGTTCTGATCTCACATCGGCTACTATATAGCTGTTTGACCATAGACAAGTTACTTAACCTCTCTGGACCTTTATTTTTCTCATTGTGAAATGAAGACGTTACTCTTAAGTTGAAAGCATCACTTCCCAAACTGTTCTAAAGATCACTTTCTGAGATGTCAATAGGTAAATCTGGGGGATGGAAGGTCGGGGGAGTAGATGACAAAAAGGTTTGATAAGTTTTGGACACACTGCATACTAACAAGAAATGGATGCTATCAACATAGAGTTATGGCCAAGATGCACAGTGTGGTTGGCAGCCTCTAAGATATCTTCCAATGTTCTCTACCTTTGACATTCATACTTTTATAATCCCTTCCCCTTGACTGTAGGCTGAATTTATCACCTCATTTATAATGAACAGAATATGGCAAAAGTGATTAAGATGCCATTCCTGAGATTAGGTTCATGGTTCCCACCTGAGATGTTTGCTCTCAGCTGCCATGCTGTGTGGCAGCCCTGCAGAAAGGCCCACATAATTAAGATGGGAAACAGATATTCTGAGGCCTGTCAATAGCCATGTTAGTGAGGTTGGAAGTAAATCTTCCCCCAGTCAAGCCTTCAAATGAGACTGCAAAGCCTGGATGACAACTTCACTGCAGTCTTGTGAGAGACCCTGAGCTAGGACCACCCAGCTAAGTTGCTCCCAAATTTCTTTTTTTTTTTTTTTAAAGATTTTATTTATTTATTCATGAGAGACAGAGAGAGAGAGAGAGAGAGGCAGAGGGAGAAGCAGGCTCCCAAGGATCAGGGAGCCTGATGTGGGACTCGATCCCAGGACCCTGGGATCATGACCTGAGCCGAAGGCAGATGCTTAACCATCTGAGCCACCCAGGTGCCCCTGCTCCCAAATTTCTAATTCCTAAACTAGGTGATAATAAATGTTTGGTTTTGACCTGGATCTTCTCTTTCCAATTTGTAAGCCACAAGGTACAGAAGTCTACACTAACAAGCTTAGGAGAAGAAAGAAAGCTTACCACTTTAACTGGACCTGCTAATAACTAAGCTTTTCCTGGTCTTACTTAAAATATAAAGTCTAGGCATGACTGTGTGACTTTTAGCAGATAGAAACTCTGTCTTGTTAACAAACACAGTCCAGTCAACATTTAGACTCTGGACAATGAGATTAATTATTTCACCCTGAGATGACTATAAAAGGAGATGGGTAGACAGGTTTAATTGTTCCTTTCTCTACTACGTAACTAAAGCACTTCTACCAAGAAAGAGTCCCATGGTCAAATCAATAGAAGCCAAGAAAGAGTCCCATGGTCAAATCAATAGAAGAAATACTGCCTAATTATCATCCTTTTAAAGATGTTCAATGCACATTACATGTTAAAGGTTCCAAGAGGTTCTTCAGTAAAAAGAGCTATTTATTTAACACAGCATTTCTCCAATAACTGATGACTAAACCTTTTTTCTATAAACACTCCCTAAATTTTGTGTAAAGTAAATCTTAGAGAATCTCTAAAGCCTTTCTTTTCTTTCTTTTTTTTTTTTTTCTTAAGTAGTCTCCATGCTGGACCCAATGCAGGGCTTGAACTACTGACCCGGAGATCAAGACCTGAGCTGAGATCAAGAGTTGGATACTTAACCGACTGAGCCACCTAGGTGTCCCTAAAGCCTTTATTTTCAAAATAAAATGTTCTAGGATTATATGCTAACTATTTAAAAAGCTTCTGACATCTTACCTTACCAAGTTGCTGTAGAAATTTCAAGTGTCTCTCTTCAAACTGTGTAGGGTCTCGGTCTTCAAAAGCACCAGAAAACCCTAGGGCACCTATTCTCATATTTGGTAACATGTCATTCTCTGTTAATAGTTCATAATCTGGAGAAATAAAGTATATTACTACCATAAGCTGGCAAATTACATTTTCTGAGTTAAAATGATATATATTCAAGCTAACCAAAATAATCAGAATGAGTTAGAAATACTACATACAAATTGACACAGGACAACTCTAATAGTTTAAGCTGTATTAACGAGTCTTTTCTTATTACCCATAACCTAACAGGCTTTTAAGAAAGACTTTTGCAAAGGATAAATAATTTCCAAAATGGGCAGCTTTAGTATTTATAAAGTAAGATTATATTATTTTCATTTTTGATGAGAATGGCAAGTAGTATTGGAATAAGAAATACCTATGGGTCAGACATATGTACATTTAGCTACATATTTTAAAGTACTGGACAAATGAAAACAAATCTACTTCATGTTTAGAAAACCACTCAATTATAAAATACATGAGTAGTTTAAAAAATTGCTTTTAAAAAAGTCAAATAAGCCAAACAGACGTCTAGAGTACACTACTCATTAACTGGTAAACTAAAACCAGGTTACTGAAGAAGAAGCTTCTCTTAAAAATGGAGAGACTGTTTAATCAAGAAGACTAGAATATGTATAAAGTAGGAAAAGTCGTATGAACATAAGAAACTAAGAGGGTCTAAAAGACATGAAGGTTCACTATATTGTACACCTGAAACCAATATAACACTGTATGTTAACTAACTGGAATTAAAATAAAAACTAAAAAAAAAACATCAAGGAACTTCTTGCAAGGGATTACAAAATTAGTAAAGATTTGTTAAATACAATAAAGACAGAAAGCTGGCTGGAAAATCAATTAAGACTATCCCATCAATACATACCTGGAGTAAACAAACTATTAAGATCTCGTATGATGGCTCTGAAAGAAGGTCTAAAATCTGGTTCATAATCCATACAATTATTAATAAGATTTGCTAATTCTGTCCACTTTGGTGCAGGAAGCTGGTGCCTATCTTCATAAAACTGTAGCTTCTATAATTAAAGAACCAGATGAGAATAAATTGTAGAATGTGATATCAAGCTTCTTCCTTAACATCAGATAGGCTAAAAAGATATCAAGTCATGTGAACGAAATTCAAGGATAACAGAGTAATTCCAACTTCACAGTTAATATAAACTTACTCTTTGAGAATCCAAAGCACTCAGAGGCTTATCTCCTCCACTGCAGATTTCCCACAAAGTGGTACCAAAACTCCACTTGTCTATTGCCAAATTTAGATTTTTAGGATTTTCGATGCATTCAGGTGGTACCCATGGTATTCTCTCCTGAAGAACTTTTAAACGATAGGAATAAAGTATGGTAAAATGGTTCACACAAGTAAACAATTCTTTTATATGCAAATAATTTTCTAACTGATTTGAATAATCAGGTCTTTTTTTATTTGTTTGGGGTTGTGTGTTGTGTGCATCACACAAGCAGGTATATACACTTATGAGCTAGAAGGGACCTTTGAGAGCATCTAATATCTCAGCTTTAACAATGATAACACTGAGACCCATAAAGACTGAATAATTTGCCCAAAGTCACAAAATTTGTTAGTAGCATGGAGAGAATTAGAATCTGATACAACAAATCCCGGATCAACTAAACTTCCTTCCATTAAGCCATCATGTCTCAACTCGTGTCCTACTCTCTCTACCCCTTCCTATGCATTCAAAAAAAGTTTTTTCCATAAAATTTGTCCTAAACTGCCTTTGGATTTTTTTTTAATTTCTTTACAATGTGTAAGTAGTAAAGGTAATGTTAACAACATTCTGAGCTGTTCTAATGATGAAACTGCAGTGGCAATTCTAACATATACATGAGAAAACAAGGACCAACAGGCAGATGAATGACTGAATTATACCAAGATACTATGAATATGGAATTGATATAGGTAGTTTCTGCTAAGATCATGCAATTTCCCAATAAAGTTGCTATGGTCTTTGACCCCATCAGAAAAATGCTATTCAAGCAACGAGGGAGCAATTTTAAATCCACCTTCTGGTAATCTGGCATGATACATAGATAAAATAAATAAAATGATATATAAGAATGAAGGATAATATAAGAATGAATGACAGATTATCCTTTATATTTTGGTAAAGCAGTATGAATATTTTTGCTGTATAATTAAGAGATTAAAGAGTACAGGTTCTTTTCTCTTTAACCACATGAATAAATTTTCTCCTTCTTCATTTCCATTCCAAAGAGTAAAATTTCCCTGAATATACGTTCCAAGATCCTATAACATCTTCTGCCCTATTATCTGTCTTCACTGTCAGATAAGCTAACAAGTTTCAATACTGTTGGCTTAAATAGGATACATCAATGCACAAAAGTTGATCAATTTAGAGTCTACATTTAGAACATTCAATTAGAGAAATTAGCTAAGATAATGAGATACAATTACAACATTATTTGTACCAAAAATAAACTCCTGCATGTGACTGAAATTTTTACTTTAATAGTATTAAATAGAAGGCTAACAAACACAAAAGATTTTTTTTAAGTTTTTAAAAGTCAGAATTAGCTGAATAATTAAATAAGATCTCAAAGTAGATAATATATCTTCTCAAGTTTTTACTCAGTGACTGAAGGAAGTAAAATTTAGATAATTTACTTGTTGCTTCAAAGAATGTATTAGAAAATTTCACATTAAAAAATGGATAAAATCTGATCTTCCATTCAAGTAGGGATTAAAACTGTTTTAAAAAATCATTTTGCAATCCATGATAACATAGACTGCTAAAAATGGTAGTTAAATTTTATTATTAATCAAGAACATGTCAATAATAAATTAACAACATGCTTTTTATACTACTCTCCAAGTAGAGATGTGGAATCCCTAGTGTTGTACACCTGAAACTAATGTAACATTGTGTGTCAAGTATACTCAAATTAAAAAAAAAAAAAGTAAAAGAAAAGGTAAATGCGTTTCCTATAGAACTTACTGTCCTTTGGCAAAACTGTAATACTAATGCCAGGATCACTAAGTTTGATGAAAGGAGGATTTCCTGTCTTCCTGTCTTCTTCTCTGATAAGCAGAATATTTTTGGCACACACATTCCCATGAATAAGTGCTTTTTCTTCCTATTAAAGTTAAATGCACAGACATTCAAATATCAATCTATAAATATTTGAAAACTTAGTATATCCAAGGTCCCAACATGGATTTAAAGAAAAAAATAGGACAGTATTAGCTAATAAACATTAATTTGGAAGCACGCTTTGAAATAAAGGTTTATGGCAGCACTGTGCTTTCTGTTTTACTTCTCAAATGACACAACAATCTAAGCCCATAATAAATATATTAAATATATTTAAATATTTATATTATATTTATTTAAATATATTTATATTATATATATTTAAATATTATATATTAAATATAGTAAGAATATATTAAAACTACCAATGCCACTTCACTTTCTAAACCTGAGATTTTAAACAGTATGCATTTCTAAACAGCAAGTAAATATTGTTTCTGTTCAGCGGCAAGATACAGGGGCACTCTGAGGAGTCTCATCACTGGATGGCCCTCTGGTATTCAGCCTCTATGGCAATACTGCTTTCTCACTGGACATAATGTCCAATTGCCCACAGACACCATAACAAGGCATTTTCTGCGATCCATAACTAACACAAGTTTCTGCATATTTTTTATTAAATTCTCTAAACCCAAGCAACACAAACTACGACTGTTCACCAGCAATGTTAAGAGATTGATAGAATGACAAAACTCTTTCAAAACCATGATTTTACATAAATAAATATATGCCTAAAATAATCTCATTCATCAACTAACAGATTATTTTAAATGACTCAGATTTATTTACATATTTCTTGTTCCTGAGTCAAGAAACTGCTTACATTGCTTCATAAGATAGAACCGTAAGTTTGTGATAAAAAATTATACGTCTTACTTACTAGAAAATGCATGGCCCATGCCAATTGTTTAGCCACTTCAAGTTTCCATAATATATTTATAGAATTTTTATTCTTTTTCAGATATGTATCTAGTGATCCAAATTTTACAAACTCTTGAACCAGAATATCTGCATTAAAATATAAAAATAAAAGGCTCAAGTACACATACAATAAAAATATATGTAATTTTAAACTTTTATAAATATACAGTTATATGTGGGTATTATAGGTAAAGAGATTAAATTATGCAAAAATTCACTAATGTAAAGAAAGCTTAAGAGCATATACCATTGTATTTTGGGGTTCAGCTTATTCACAACCGCAAGATGCAGGAATCTAAATAATTACATATACACAATATTATATATAATTACATATATTATGTAATTATATATAACATATATACACATTACATGTTATATACTGTCATTATTATAATGTTACTATATATTTTTATATTTACATTTATATATTATTATCCAGCATACCTCTATGTATTAGTACTGAATTACAGCTGCATTTTTTAAACAAATGAAAATTTGTCACCAAGTTAATTTCTCTTCCATGAAACTCCAGTAGTGCCCCCTGCTTATCCGTGGTTTTGCTTTCCACAGTTTCAGCTACCCATAGTCAACAGGTTCAGAAGCAGATGATCCTCTTCCAACTTACTGTCAGAAGGTAATAACCTAATGCTGCGCCCCAGTGCCTACCTACGTCACTCACCTCGCTTCGTCTCAGCACATAGACATTTTACCATCTCACATCGTAAGACAAAGTGTGAGTATGGTACAAATACAATATTTTGAGAGAGAGAGACAGACTGCATTCACATAAACTTTTACTACAGTAGATTGCTATAACTGTTCTATTTTATTATTACTTATTGTTGTCATTCTAGTTGTGCCTAATTTATAAACTAAGCTTTATCACAGGTATGTATATATAGGAAAAAACTTAGTGTATATAAGGTTGGGTACTATCCTCAGTTTCAGGCATCCATTGGGGGTCTTGGAACAATACGCTGCAGATAAGGAGGGGCTACTGTATTTAGACATCAAAACTTCCTGAAATTCTTCTTCTACACATAAAAATTTATAGGAAGTCTATTCTTGCAGGTATTAAGGAAAATCTGAGTTTGAACTCCATTCATCCTTTTAATTTACGCTGCAAAAAAGCAAAAATTAGTTTTGCATTGCTCTACCTTTAGAAGTGTATTTTAAATATACTATTAAGATATATTTTGCTTCTAAAAACAGTCCTGACTGCCTTTAAAACAGATAAAAATTTCCAGTATTGACCACGTTTCAGAAAGCCAAAGACTCTTTCTACAGTAAGACATGTTGTTTAATAATTAAACTGGGAGTAGGGTTTATTTATTGTCATCTAGTACAAATTTGTAATGCAATAAGCTCAGGTTCTCAATTCAAATCTAAATTTATTGACATTATTTTATTGTTTCTACCGCATAATAAACAATAAGTTATATAAATGAGAAAAAAAGGATTTGTTTTTTTTAATTATAAAAATGGAAAATTCAGATAAAATAAAAACCAAAAAAATTCAAGCAAAAAATTTAACCATGGCATCACTATATATATCTTTAAAGAAGTTCTGACAGACTTTCCACATTGTAATCCATGTTAGTTCCTGGCCCAGTTTAAAGTTAAGTGCCTATACTTCACACATGCCTATGTTTCACATTTGTTTTAAAATGAATGATCTTGGGTGCCTGGGTGGCGCAGTCGGTTAAGCATCTGCCTTCAGCTCAGGTCATGATCCCAGGGTCTTGGGATCTAGCCCTGCATTGGGCTCCCTGCTCAGTGGGGAGCCTGCTTCTCCTTCTCCCCAACCCTGCTTGTGCTTTCTCTCGCGCACTCTCTCTCTCGAATGAGTAAGTAAATAAAGAAATAAAGAAATAAAATGAACAAATGAATGAATGAATGATCTTGGGGCACCTGGGTGTCTCGGTTAAGTGTCTGCCTTCGGCTCAGGTCATAATCCCAGGGTCCTGGGATGGAGTCCCACATCGCACTCCCTGCTCAGCAGGGAGTCTGCTTCTCCCTCTCCCTTTGCCCCTCACCCCACTCGTACACTCTCTATCATATAAATAAATAAAATCTTTAAAAATAAAATAAAACGCATGATCTTGGGGAACCTGGGTGGCTCAGCTGGTCAAGCCTCTGACTCGATTTCAGCTCAGTCCATGATCTCAGGGTTGTGTGATCGAGCCCTGTGTTGAGCCCAGAGTTGGGCTCTGTGCTAGGCGTGGAGACTGTTTGGGATTGTCTCTCCCCTTCTCTCTTTGCCCCTCCCTCCCCCAAATAAAAATAAAAATAAAATAAATAAAATGCATGATCTTACCTTAAATTGTGATTCTGCTTGATCTAATATTAAAATTACTTAGTTTTACTTGGTATATAACAACTTTGTTGTTAGTGACAAAAGTTAGTGACTTTAGACCTTGCTGGGTAACTAAAACAAATTTAAAGAATGTTTTGCTGCCCATAATTAATTTAGAGAACAATCCATATACCAATAATTAAGACCTGATCACAGGTAAATTTATGTCATGGCAAGTGTCAAAAAAAGAAAGAAAAGAAAAAAAAGAATAAATATAAAAGAATTACAATGAACAAAAGCTTAATAAAACTTTTTTATGTGGCATTTAAGACCTATTATGTTTTAGAGATACCACTGATTGTCGTCTCATTATTTTATGTGTCATAAAAGAAAAAATTAAATTATGACATGTCATTGATTATATCACACTTTCCAATTTCAGGTATTTTTAAATGTGAAAAAAGTACATCCCAGAATAAATGAAATAAATATAAAAGCAAGCATAAGAACTGGAATTACATGCTCTGAAACACTGTTTCAAACTTTAAAAAAAATGTATTTTCTTCCCCTAAATGGGAAATTATGAGAAATATCAATAAATAAAAAAAGATAAATACAGAACTACTCTAGTTGGGAATAAGTGAGCAGAAGTCTCCATGACTGTAGTTAAGATTTACTCTCACTTCATCAACACTGAGATACCTGAAATACCTCCACAGAACAGATTTGAAAATCGCTGCCTTTGAAAAGAATATCAATTTTCAAAGATATGAAGAAATGTTACATAAGAATGGATGCATATTTCATCCATATTATTAGTGGAAAATGGAGAATTACATAAGTAATTTTCTGAATGTAAACTTCTTGAGTTTTTATGAACAGTCTAAATTTAGACACAGAATATATCAAATATCAACATCTAATCATTTTAGTCAGTTCTATTAAAAATTCAGTCTATCATTTATTTATATGATTTTTTTACAATTCAAAAAAATTTGTACTATAATAGCCAGTTATTCCAATGATAATGAACCATAATTCATATTGCTATGGTTACCAGAAAAGGTTGTAAGACATTTATTTACTGTAATACTCTACTGTTTGGGCATTTTAACATAAGGTATGTTAACTCTCTTCTGCATTTTAATTTCATTCATTGGTTTCCTTTTTTAGAAGACAAAACTGAACAGTTTTCAATGTTTTTGATTTCAACAATATTTAACTCTTCTTAAATTATGGTTTATAGTGATACTTAGTTGTGATCCTGAAACTGAATTTTCTATATAAACAAAAATAGATGCTCTGAGAAGGTCTAACATTATCATAAGGAAGTCTGTAGTTTTACTTACTCTCTTCCCCACAGACACATACTCCGTAATTTAAAACTAGATGCTTGTGAGAAAGCTGGCTCATCATGCTTGCTGCTTCAAAGAAAGACTAAGGAAAAGAAAAACATACAAAAAATGTAAAAGAATTATTGTTTGTGCCTATAAATGTTCATAGGTCAGAAAGATACTGTTTGCTGTACGAGAAATGCACTTTCTCCTATTCTCAGCAGGACTACAGATAAGGCTGCTCTGGTTCCCTTACATGGACCTGCGACCGCTATCAACCTTGATGCTCGAGTTCATTCTGAGGAAACCCCTGAGTAAGCCTGGAATAAGAAATAACAGAGAGAGAGCAGTAGAGGTACAGGGCCAGGTGAATGCTGCAAGATCAACAGCCTTGGACCCCTAGCACCTGGGGGAGAGCACAGAGGCAGACACCAGAGACAGTGATAGGGGACTCAAATAAATGGATGAGAGCTTCAGATAACTTCTCAAAGGATTACGAATGTTCTCTGTGCAGATAAAATATGACAATTATGTCAGGAGACGGGCATGGCATTAATATCACTCTAACTCAACCAACCTTTGACTAGAACTTCTGGGGACAGTTGTTGAAGATCACAATCATCATCACTGTGGTATTCTGGATTAGAAAAACTTTCCCTCAGATGTTTCACGTCAGCTTCCACTAATACCATTTAAGACATTTTAAGTGTTATAAATGTTTGTTATGTCATGTTTGGTGATGTCTTGCTATGTTAAGGACCCTGGCAACTAACAACTGGCCTTCTGCTGGCTAGCATCTCTGGAAAATGCCCAGAGGCACCCATATTTCACCTAGAGTGTTCTTTAGTACAGCGCCTTTCAAAAATTTTTTTAAAAATAAACTGTGAAGGAAATCTGTGGAACCCATAAAAGTTTGGAGAGCCAGTTTGAAAGTTCCTGCCTTAATATATGCAGAGATGTAGTAATACCCATAATACAATGTTAAGAGTAATTAGTTTGGAACTAAGTTATTATCAAAAAATTCTATAATTTTCTATAGCCTCCCCCAGAAAGCATCCTCAGAAAGGTCCTTGATATATATGCTTTTAAAAATTGCAGTTTTGAAAAGCTGCATGCATGAATATGTGTCAATATGGGAGCATATGTTTAAATATCAGAAACTACACAAGCTACACAAAGAACATACATACCTCTGAATAGTTTCTGTGCGCTTTATCCAGAACTTTTAACAGAACTTCTGTTTCATGTAGTTGACCATAGTCTCCTACTTCTCTTCTTATACCTTTAAAAATTTTTGTAAAAGTGCCTTGACCAAGGCTTTCATTCTTCAAAAGAAAAAAGAGAAAAAAAGAATGAGTAAAGATGAAGAAAGATGTAGGAATTAGGAAATATGTTTAATGACAAAGGGTTTTTAAAAATCCATGAGCATGGGGCGCCTGGGTGGCTCAGTTGGTTAAGCGACTGCCTTCGGCTCAGGTCATGATCCTGGAGTCCCGGGATCGAGTCCCACATCAGGCTCCCTGCTCAGCGGGGGGTCTGCTTCTGCCTCTGACCCTCTTCCCTCTCATGCTCTCTGTCTCTCATTCTCTCTCTCAAATAAATAAATAAAAATCTTTAAAAATCCATGAGCAAATATTAATCTGTATTCTGTAATAAAGACAGAAGGATTAATGAATAAAGTGCATTTTGGTTCCACCATGTTCTTAAACCCCCTGAAATTAGCTATAATTATCACTTTTTCATAGTGTCAGTGTTTACCTACACTTACTTACATATGAATATTTTTCTTTGTCTGCCTCTCATAATAGAGAAAGGCAGTACAGTATGGTCTGTGGAGGCAGAATGTGGACTGTTCCTTATCACCACTTCCTAGCTGTGTGACCTCGGACAGGCTACTGTATCTCTCTGTGCTGCCGCTGTCCTGGTCTCCTCATCTGAGGAATGGGGAGAATCGTTTTTCCACGGTATTGTTATGAACAATAAATGAATGAATACATGAAAGCACTGAGTGCAGTCCGTGACACAAAGTAAATGCTCGGTAAGTGTTGGTCATTACTACTATTACTAGTATTTCTTGCATGTCCTTACAAAATAATTGCTGAAAGCCTGCACTCTGGGGCGCCTGGGTGGCTCAGTTGGTTAAGCGACTGCCTTCGGCTCAGGTCATGATCCTGGAGTCCCGGGATCGAGTCCCACATCGGGCTCCCTGCTCAGCAGCGGGTCTGCTTCTCCCTCTGCCCTCTTCCCTCTCGTGCTCTCTGTCTCTCATTCTCTCTCTCTCAAATAAATAAATAAAATCTTTAAAAAAAAAAAGAAAGCCTGCACTCTGAAGTAGGGCTGCCTGTGTTCAAACTGAAGTTACTGTTCCTAGTTTTGTGATGTTAGGTCATGTAGCAAGTCTTGTATGCTGTAACTCACTGGGGGGTTCCTGCCTTTATAATTCTGTATAATTCTATCTACTGTTTCCTTAGGGACTCAGACATCAGTTGGTCTTTCTCATTCCCCTCTCCTGTCCCTTAAGCTCTCTTTCATAATTTCCATTTCTTCCTCCCTATCTGCTGCATCTGAATAATTTTCAGATCTATTTTGCAATTCACTAATTTTCCTTCAACCATGAGTAATCTGCTAACTTGTCTATTTTGTTTTAATGTCAATTAGCATATTTTTTCAATTCTATACTTTTCTTTCTCCAAATCGTTCTGGTCTTTTTGATAATGTCTTGATTCTTTTTTTTTTTTTTTAAGACTTTATTTATTTATTTGAGAGAGAGAGAATGAGAGAGAGCAAATGAGAGGGGGGAGGGTCAGAGGGAGAAGCAGACTCCCTGCTGAGCAGGGAGCCCGATGCGGGACTCGATCCAGGGACTCCAGGATCATGACCTGAGCCAAAGGCAGTCGCTTAACCAACTGAGCCACCCAGGCGCTCCGATAATGTCTTGATTCTTTTCCATGTTTTCGACTGCATTTGTATCTTTAAACATATATATGTATTTTATCATGTCAATCTGAAAAGTTCTTCGAGCTCTAATTTTGATGTTTGTTGGTCTGCTGATTCTCGCTTAATCCTGAGTTATTTCCCTGTATGTTTTAAAATTTTTGACTAAAATCTCATGTTTAGAGTAGTTTATTTGAAGGGATCTTGGATGGCCCAGGTCAAGAGTAAGTTCTTCCAAAAAGATTTTGTATTTGCTTCTTCCAAGCATCACAGGGTACTACTAGGCGAATACCACTTTTTATTTTAATTTATTGGCTTAGGGTTTCTCAGACTATGCAGATGGTATAAAGAAATCTAAACTGAAAAGCTTATGGTTACAAATTCTCAGGAGACACTTTTTTCCCAAGAGCCCAACTAAAACAGACAATACTCCTTTTCTTCTTTTTCTAGTGGGTGAATTTTTCATAATCCATGTTGTTTCACTAAGAATGTATTTACTTGAGGGTCCTGGCTTTATTCAGAGATGGTCTCACTTTTAACTCCTGGTCTTATGTAGGTCTTAAGGCTTGGCCCTTCTTTGTGTTGCTTTGAGATCTTAATTCCCTTGATTAGTGAAACTAATCCCGACCCCGCAACATCATCCTGCAGCCCAAACGTCAGCTCTTATGTACACTTTGTTTTCAGTTCCTTCTTTATTTTTAACCCCTTGCATTTCCCTCACTTTCTTGAGAACTTAAGAATTAAGACACAGGTCTTTTGTAGACAAAGATTTTTAATTCTTAAATTAAGATTCATAAAGGAATATTTTTAAATTCTTAATAAGAGAATAAAATTCCATTCTTAAAATAATTAGTTTTGCTAATTTTTAACTCAAGTTTGGTATCACATTTGCACAAGAAATAAAAATATTTAAACTGAAATAAATTTTTGAATTTATAGGTTATAATAGAGTAATTCCAAATGTCACATGAATGTAATGTGGGATAGGAAATTAAGAAAACAGTTGTTTTAAAAGGACAAAAAGATAATAATTAGCATCTAATGACTTACAAACATCAAATCTTCATTTCTGATTTTGTGAAACACCATTTGGTTCACATTATTATGCCTCTGTAATGTTGGTGATGTTGGAACATCAGAAACGCCATTGGTTCTGAAGACTAGAAGGTTTGATTTATCTGTTAAAAACAAACAAACAATGAAAAGATGTATACAACCAAAACACGTTTAGGGTATAAACTGCTCCAAAGGAGTAAAATAAAATGTGTTCTATATATAAAAAACACTTAACAACTTATTGTTAATTTTTTTAATAAACAGAAATTTATTTTAGGAATTTACTCATTGAACTTTGATGTATTTTAACCAGTTATTTCAAACATTCAAAATTGTAATGATTTCCTTAACTAATACAATTTTTCAAATAATTTTTAATAAACCTGTTATTTCAAGAGATTTCCAATCTTACTATTTTTATTTTAAAACTATAGAAATTAAAATTCTAAAAGAGTATGAAAGTTTTTACTTAGAACAACATATGAGAATTTGGTTGTGGAGTCTTTCAGTTCAATAAGTAAGTGATGGATTTTATGCCACACAGTTACCATTTTAGAATTATAGAATTTCAGGTCATGTCTAGACAACCTAAATCAAACTGAACAATCAGGAACTGAGGATGCTTATACAGGAGAATGAGACAAAATTTTGTTTTTAGAGCTGCTTCTTTTATATTTCCTTTGAAAGAAATATGCTAAAGATGCCTTGTACCATATACACAATCCATGACCAGTATTTTAAAACTAATAAGAAAATTATTTTACCTTTCAACTTTGGGGGACAGCATTTAGTAAACTGGAAAATTATACTGTCTGAGCGAACAGTTTCCATTTGATAGCAATTCAAAAGATCTTTAAGATTACTGAAGTTCTTCTTGGTCCCACTGAGGTTGTATTCTCCATTCTCATTTTTTGTAATCAAACAGTGCTTATATTCAATGACATTTTCTCGCTATGTAAGTTTAATTATAAAGAGACAGAGGGAAAAATTACAACTGTCAAAACAATAATTATTGTGACAAAAATTTTATCACAGAAACAGCCAACAGAACATTTAGACGTTTGAACTGTGAATCCTAACGTAGTACTGGTATAGAGTGATAGGAGTGCCTGGCTCCCCAAAAGGTATCTGATTATAATCATGTACCTACCATAAATGGCCTAACAGTTGATTTTCTTAAAAAGCAAGTAAGAAAGCAATGATAATTAACAATAATAATACCACCCTTAACAGCTTTTCATCATTTACAAGATAAAATCTAAAACTATTTTAGAACAGAAGGCCTTCCATGAGCTGGCTTCTGATGCCATCTCCAACTTCACCTTCTACCACTGTCAACCTACAACCTATGTTCTAGGTATACTAAACGACTTTAAAAATTTCAAGCAAATGCCATGTTGTTTCATGTCTTGATAAACTTGCTATCTCTCTACCTATGAATATACATCCTCTCCTTCTGAGCAATGGACTTTTAGACATTTCTTAACACTCAGTTCAAGTATCATCTTTTCTGTGAGGTCCCTGACCCCATCTCACAAGCAAAGGTGATTACCCATTCCTTTTGCCACGACAGTATCTGCAGTTACCTCTCATATGGTGATTTTAATATTCTTCAGCTTTCCAATGTTTGCTTTATGTACTATACTCTGAACTTCATCTATTTTTTTGAGCTTCTTATTAGCATATTCAATCTCCTTGGAACCATTTATAAAATAAAATGGACAAAATACCTTAAGTCCTTCCTACCCTAAAAGTGCTTGCTGGGGCGCCTGGGTGGCTCAGTTGGTTAAGCGTCTGCCTTTGGCTCAGGTCATGATCTCAGGGTCCTGGGATGGAGTCCCACATCAGGCTCCCTGCTCAACAGGGAGTCTGCTTCTCCCTCTCTCTCTGTCCTCTCCCTGTGCTCACTCTCTCTCTCTGTCTCAAATAAAATCTTAAAAAAAAAAAAAATAAAGCACTTTCTTAATTATAACCCTTTCTGTAACTGTCTACATTTGTCCATACTGAATAATTACCATGATCAATTTAATACTTTTTAGGTATATCTTCCTACTTTTCCCAAAAGATACATTTCTTAACGCAGAGTTATATCATACACTCTCTAATATAACAGCCCTCATATTAGGCTGAGCAAATAGAGTAAACATAGAAAAACACATTTTGAATTGATAATTGAATATAATAGACTGTTATATATTACAGTAAAAAGATACAATGAAATTAGGGTAGATTATTAGTATTATACAATGCTAAACGCATTGAGTAACCTACCTTATGTATTTATGGACAATTAATTTACTCTATATGCTAAATATGAATGCATTTTCTAAAAATTAAAATAATTGAATTACCAAATCCTTACTTTCTATACTTTTAAAAAGTAAGATAAATTTTGGAAGCTGCAATAAAGTTTCTCAAGATTTATACCATGAAACTGCCTTATAAGTGATAGTATCTTTTTAAATATTTTGGGTAATAAACAATCTTAGACAAGATCCAAAATTCTCTGTATTAACAGTGTGGTTTTATTGTAGTTTTATCCTTAAGACATACACAATGTAGAGCGTTATTCTTAATACTGGAAAACCACTAGTTAAAAGTGCTATGTTTTTTGTTATCGACCTATTTCACTCTAATCTTGTAGCCATTACCAGTAAGAGCAAAATTTGCTTTTGATTCATTTAGTTCTGTGTGTTTTCGTAAAGATCTCCATTTTTGTGAAAGGAGACTTGAAGAGACTTGAAAAAATCTGACACACTAGTAACATCCAAACATCAAAGAAGAAAATATTAATTCCAAATAAAGACATTATAAATAATTTCATATTTTTATATAAATCCTAGAAAGTATATCTTATTTATTGATACAGAATCCCTGAGGTAAACTAAGCATTATTATGCTAGTTATCATATCCAGAGTTGTAATTCTGAGTATTAAAAAAAGAAACAATGGTAGATCAACATGAAGGGGAAATTACACAGACTAAATAAAGATGTTACCTTTGCCAGAGGAGGGAAGTGGAGTGGGAAATAAAATTAAAAAAAAAAAAATGTTACCATTAATGTGAAATACTAACCTCTACAGCAAAAGTCAGAAAATACTTATTAAAGTCCTTAGGACTGCATCGAAGTACATAGAGTCCAGTCTGATTACCTGCTTTCTTCAGTTTACTGATGGCAAAATCCATTCTAAAGGTAAAGAAGTAACTTGAATGATAATGTAACAAGTGCCATGACATTAAGACCAAAATGTCATCTAAGAGATCAAAAGTCAAATCTAAAAGTCTCAGAATTTTTATAAGTTTCCTCTACTTTATATGTTTATCAGTTATCTTACAAGGAAAAACACTGCTGCACCAAGGTATTTTGCAATAAGTTCAAGCCAATTCAACGGATTTTAAAAACAAAAGGTATCATAAGACACACAAAATCACTAAGAACATTTCATTCACTTGAATTTTCTGCCTTCTAATTAAAAATTTAGTATTTTAAAAACCATACTCACTCCCATAAAACTTCATTTAACTATGCAAACAATATATTGTAAAACACTTACGTCTTTTCTACTGTAGAAATTACTAATATAAAAATTTATATGCATTATTTTAATATTTAATATAATACCAAAGTATACTAGAAGACCTATGGCAAGTGACAAAGACTACTGATTTTCAAAATGTGCTATATGTTGTATTGAAGCTGAACATCTTGAAAGAAAAGTCAAAATGTAATCTGTATGAAAGCAGAAAAATCTGTTTCATTCATCACTGTATTTCTCATACATAAACCAGTGCCACATATTAGGTACCCAGTAAATGTTCTATAAATAAATGAAATAATGCCTGAATGGATGGATAAATAATACATGAATGAATGAAATGGTAGGTTTTTAAATACTAAGACACCTAAGTTACAGAATGTTCAAGTAGCGTAACTTTTTTATAACAATACTTATTATTAAACAGATAAGAGGTATAGACAGAATCAAGTCTTAAACATCAGTCAGGATATGTTTTCTCAAATATTTAATTAAGGGTAGGTTAAGGTCAAGACACATATGCTCACGAACCAAGACTACTTCTTCTGCTCAAGTCTTTCAAGCCTGGTGCCAATCACTAAAGTACATACTGGCTGAGAGATAACTAGGACTTGGACAAAACAGATGTTATGCATGATGGTTGGCTTTATCCAGTATTAAAGTAAAGGTCTACAACTGTGCAGATCAATATGGTAGCTAGTAGCTGCAGGTTGCTATTTAAATATAAAGTTATTAAATTAAATTTAAAAATTCAGTTTCTCAGGGCACATGGGTGGCTTAGTCAGTTAAGCATCTGACTCTTGATCTCAGCTCAGGTCTTGATCTCAGGGTTGTGAATTCAAGCCTTGCCCAGCATGGAGCCTACTTAAAAAAAATTAATAAATTAAATAAATTAAAATTCAGTTCCTCAGTTACACTAGTGGCTACTGTATTACACAGCAGAGAAAGAGAACATCTTCATTTTCATCACTGCAGAAAGTACTACACAGCATTAGTCTTAGAAATAGGGACATCATATACATCTTGTGTTCAAAGCTTTCAGTAGAAGGAGCTGGATTATCCAAAAATAATGACGATTACCAAATTTTGCATTATCAAAATTTGCAGTATTTCAAAATTAATGAAATATAAATTGGAGGATTTTTTTTAGAAAAATTAAAAAAAATTAACACCCAAGAATTACTTAAATGCACTGAGGCAACAAAATGTCAGACTGTACAATTTAGAAGTATTATAGATTGGAATACAGACAGCAAATGATATCCTAAATAATTCTAATTATTATGTAATCTGATTGCAAATAGACTTTAAAAAAAAAAAGTTTCAGTCACATTAAGACAGTATTTTGTTCCTCAACTCCTAAACCTACGTGTATCATTTCATTATGTAAAATTCTTTGTCAATATCTCACTGACTTTTTAAAAATTTACTTTTAAAGTCAGTTATTACTCACAAAATTGGGCCATGACAGTTGCTTTGTATATTTTCAAGGACCATTGGAGGTGCTACTTCTTTACAGAGGTAATGATGTGCATCTGTAGTTAATCTATAATAGCCATCAATTAATGACACAAAGGACAAAGCTTCTCTTAATGAGCTAAGTTCAATTTCCTAAAAAGAGAAAAGAAAATAATAAGTATCATTTAAAAAGTCAACTGCATGTTACATATTGAAAATTCTCTTCACTTCATGGTGTTAGATTAATTCCCTTAAATTAATTTTCTTCTAAATTACTCAAATGTCTTTTATGGCTCCCAATTACCCAATCTGAATTATAAATTCTTGTGTATGATATAAGACCCTCTCAAATATGGGCTTATCACATCTTTCCAGTTCACTTTTCATCCATAATTTTACTTTATTTCCCAATAACCCTATTAGACAAATATGTCAGTCATCTAAAAGTTGGTACTAATTAGAAATGAGCATTTATTTTCACATACCAAGTATACATTGCTAAGGTTAAAACATTCATACTATAAGTTCAAAGGTATGTAGTATAAACCAAAATCATATACAGGTATGTTATGATTGTATCATACAGACATAAGTGAGCATATAATCACCCTAAAATGCAACATCTAATTTAATGGAAAAACACCTTATTAAATGGAAGAAGCAACTTCTCCTAAAATAAGGAATAAGATAGAAAGCCCAATACTTAATAATGCATTGCATTGTATTTAATTAACATAATTAGGCCACAGAAAGAAATATAAGAATAGAAATTGGAAACAAGGAGATAAAACTATCTCAATTTGGAAATTATATGATTGTATACTTAGGGAACCCGAAACTACTACAACACAAAGATAATTCATTAAGATAGAAGGATACAAAAAACAGCTTTCACATACATAAAAAATAGTCAATTAGACTATATAATGAAAAAAATAGCCTCATAGTATCTAGTATTAAAATTCACCCAAAAAAGTGAAAAATCATTTTTAGAAACACTTCAAAACACTATTGTTAAAATGCAACTTTTTATTTGAATATAGAGATTTTACCATGTTCTTGGATAGGAAAATTCAACATCATACAGTTGTAAAAATCCTTAAATTATTTTCTAATTTGTCACAATCCCAACAAAAATACCAACAGGTATTGGCAGAAAATAAGACAAATATGAGATTCAGAAAACCAGGGATCCAAGAAAAGACAGACAAGATAATTCCCAGGATGATAAGAGAAGGATGTCCAAGTATTACAGCTGTGCATGGTCCAAAAAGCTTCCAGTCCAGAAGAGAGAGCAAAACCAGTGATCAAGAAGGGACTTTTCTGGGAAAGAAACAGAAGTGATAAAATGTTTGACTATGTGGAAGGATGTGTAGAAAAGTCAGCTACTTCATAGAGTTCTCATAAGGAATAGGAAGAGATACAGAGAAAAGATTCATACAAAGGAAAAAAGTTGAAGTAATGATTAACCCCCAGAAAAACAAAACTTGCACAAGAATGGAAATGTGATTACAGAATACTACTTGCCTCAGCAATGAACAATATTTAGTCATAATGAGAACACAGAATACAGATTTATACCAAAAAGCATAATGAGAGAAGTGTGTGATGTATCAGAACTATAATAGGTATTTACCTAGCACAATTAGGCCATAAAAATAGGTATTAGGGATGCCTGGGTGGCTCAGTGGGTTAAGGGTCTAACTCTAGATTTTGGCTCAGGTCACGACCTCAGAATTATGAGACTGAGTCCCATGTCTGGCTCCACACTGGGCATAGAGCCTATTTAAGATTTTCTCCCTCGGAGGGGAGCAAGATGGCGCCAGAGTAGGAGACCTAAATTTCATCTGGTCCCAGGAATTCAGCTGGATAGGGATCAAACCATTCTGAACACCTACAAAGTCAATAGGAGATCGAAGAAAAGAATAGCAGCAACTCTCTGAACAGAAAAGCTACCACTTTCTGGAAGGTAGGACGTGCGGAGAAGTGAATCCGAGGCGATATTTGGGAAGACAGACCACGGAGGGAAGGAGCCTCCATCAACCAGCTACCAGCAAGTGATAGAGCCCCGGAGCACAAAATCAGAACTTTTAGAAGTCGGCTCCGCTGAGGGACGTCACTACAGTGGCTAAGGGGGGGTGGAACCCTCGCTGGGACAGTGTGGTCTCAGGACCCTCGGGGTCACAGAAAGACCGGGGGTGCCTGAGTGTGGCAGAGCTCCCAGGTTTCAGAGCGGGGAAGCCTGCTGCAAAGACGGAGCCGAGGAATGAGCTCTCAGTGTGGGGTGGCCATAAACTGATCCGAGGCACAGTCGGCCCACTGCTCTTCCAGCAAGGACCCAACAAGCAGCAGATCTGGGGAGACACAGGCATGGGAGCGCACTGCAAGAATGTGCTGGGTTTGGAGACTCCAAATGGGGTCGGGTGTCAGAGATAGAAATGCTCAGCCACAGGCCGGGTGAACACGGAGTGCAGCCGGGGACCTGAGAGAAAGGAGTGGTTGACTGCTTTTCTCTGGGGGCGCACTGAGGAGTGGGGCCCCAAGTTCTCGGCTCCTCAGGGCAGAGAATGGGAGACTGCCGTTTTCACTCTTGACCTCCAAAGCTGTAGGGAAAGCTTGCAGGGAACAAAAGCTCCCAAGAGCAAACCCGAGCAGATTACTTAGCTCGGTCCCCCGCAAGGGTGGGGCAACTCCACCTCCAGCAAAGACATTTGAGAACCACTGCAACAGGCCCCTCCCCCAGAAGATCAGCAAGAACAGCCAGCCAAGACCAAGTTTACCGATCAAGGAGAACGGCAGAACTCCAGCACTAGGGGAATACAGCACACAGAATTTATGGCTTTTTTCCCCATGATTCTTTAGACTTTCAAAGTTAATTTTTTTAATTTTTTTTTCCTTTTTCTATATTTTTTTTGAATTTTTCTTTTTCCCTTTTTCTTTTTTTCTTTTTCCCTTTTTCAACCAACATCTTATCAATCCCTTCTTTTAAAATCTTTTTTATTTTTCAGTTTTAGAGTCCTATTCTATCCCTTCATTGTAGTTAACCATATATAAGTTGTTCTCTCTTTAAAATTTTGGGATACAGTTTCTACTAACAGACCAAAATATACCCTAAATCTCTAGTGTATGGCTTTGTTCTAGTCTCCTGCCTGATCCCATTATCTCCCACTTTTTTAAAAATTTCTCTTCTTTCTTTTTACAACCAACTTACCTTATCAATTCCTTTTATAAAATCTATTATAATTTTCATCTATACAGTCATATTCCATCCCTTCATCATACTTACCCTTATTTTTATACATATATAAGTTTTTCTTTCTTTAAAATTTTGGGAGGCAGTTTCTTCTAACAGACCAAAATGCACCCCAAATCTAGTGTGTGGCACTGATCTATGCATCAGCCTGATCATAGTTGATTATATTCTCGTTTTTTTTCTTTTTTCTTTCTTTCCCTTTCTTTTCCCCCCGTTTCAGGTCTCTCCTGATTTGTTTAGTGTATATTTTTCTGGGGTCATTGTTACACTGTTAGCATTTTGTTCTCTCATTCATCTATTCTCTGGAAAAAATGATAAGACGGAAAAAATCACCTCAAAAAAAAGAACAAGAGGCAGTACCAACTGCCAGGGACCTAATCAATATGGACATTAGTAAGATGTCGGAACTAGAGTTCAGAACGACGATTATAAAGAGACTAGCTGAGCTTGAAAAAAGCATGGAAGATACTAGAGAAACTGCTTCTGGAGAAATAAAAGAACTAAAATCTAACCAAGTCGAAATCAAAAGGCTATTAATGAGGTGTAATCAAAAACGGAGGCTCTAAATGCTAGGATAAACGAGATAGAAGAGAGAATTAGTGATATAGAAGACCCAATGACAGAGAATAAAGAAGCTGAGAAAAAGAGAGATAAACAACTACTGGATCACAAAAGCAGAATTCGAGATATAAGTGATACCGCAAGATGAGACAATATTAGAATAATTGGGATCCCAGAAGAAGAAGAAAGAGAGAGAGGGGCAGAGGGATATTGGAACACATTAGAGCAGAGAACTTCCCTACTTTGGGAAAAGAAACAAGCATCAAAATCCAGGAGGCACAAAGAACCCCTCTCAAAATCAGTAAAAATAGGTCGACACTCCGACATCTAATAGTACAACTTACAAGTCTCAGAGACAAAGAGAAAATCCTGAAAGCAGCTCGGGAGAAGGGATATGTAACCTACAATGGTAGAAACATTAGATTGGCAACAGACCTATCCACAGAGACCTGGCAGGCCAGAAAGGACTGGCAGGATATATTCAGAGCACTAAATGAGAAAAATATGCAGCCAAGAATACGATATCCAGCTAGGCTGTCACTGAAAAAAGAAGGAGAGATAAAAAGCTTCCAGGACAAACAAAAACTAAAGGAATGTGCAAACACAAAACCAGCCCTACAAGAAATATTGAAAGGGGTCCTCTAAGCAAAGAGAGAGCCTAAAAGCAACACAGACCAGAAAGGAACACAGACAATATACAGTAACAGTCACCTTACAGGCAATACAATGGCACTAAATTCCTATCTTTCAATAGTTACCCTGAATGTAAATGGGCTAAATGCCCCAATCAAAAGACAAAGGCTATCAGATTGGATAAAAAAACAAGACCCATCAATATGCTGTCTGCAAGAGACTCATTTTAGACCCAAAGACACCTCCAGATTGAAAGTGAGGGGGTGGAAAACCATTTACCATGCTAATGGACCTCAAAAGAAAGCTGGGGTGCAATCTTTATATCAGACAAATTAGATTTTAAACCAAAGACTATAATAAGATGAGGAAGAACATTATATCATACTTAAAGGGTCTATCCAACAAGAAGATCTAACAGTTGTAAATATCTATGCCCCTAACATGGGAGCAGCCAATTATATAAGCCAATTAATAACTAAATCAAAGAAACACATCAACAACAATACAATAATAGTAGGGGACTTTAACACCCTCCTCACTGAAATGGACAGATCATCTAAGCAAAAGATCAACAAGGAAACAAAGACTTTAAATGATAAACTGGACCAAATGGACTTCACAGATATATTCAGAGCATTCCATCCCAAAGTAACCGAATACACATTCATCTCTAGTGCCCATGGAACATTCTCCAGAATAGATCACATCCTAGGTCACAAATCAGGTCTCAACCGATACCAAAAGACTGGGATCATTCCCTGCCTATTTTCAGACCACAATGCTTTGAAACTAGAACTCAATCACAACAGGAAAGTTGGAAAGAACTCAAATACATGGAGGCTAAAGAGCATCCTACTAAAGAATGAATGGGTCAACCAGGAAATTAAAGAAGAATTTAAAAAATTCATGGAACCCAATGAAAATGAAAACACAACTGTTCAAAATCTTTGGGATACAGCAAAGGCAGTCCTAAGAGGAAAGTATATAGCAATATAAGCCTTTCTCAAGAAAGAAGAAAGGTCTCAAATACACAACCGAACTCTACACCTAAAGGAGCTGGAGAAAGAGCAAATAAAGCCTAAACCCAGCAGGAGAAGAGAAATAATAAAGATCAGAGCAGAAATCAATGAAATAGAAACTAAAAGAACAGTAGAACAGATCAACGAAACTAGGAGCTGGTTCTTTGAAAGAATTAACAAGATTGATAAACCCCTGGCCAGACTTATCAAAAAGAAAAGAGAAATGACCCAAATAAATAAAATCAAGAATGAAAGAGGAGACATCACAACCAACACCAAAGAAGTACAAACAATTATAAGAACATATTATGAGCAACTATATGCCAGCAAATTAGATAACCTGGAAGAAATGGATACATTCCTAGAGATGTATCAACTACCAAAACTGAACCAGGAAGAAATAGAAAACCTGAACAGACCCATAACCACTAAGGAAATTGAAGCAGTCATCAAAAATCTCCCAACAAACAAGAGCCCAGGGCCAGATAGCTTCCCAGGGGAATTCTACCAAACATTTCAAGAAGAATTAATACCTGTTCTTCTGAAACTGTTCCAAAAAATAGAAATGGAAGGAAAACTTCCAAACTCATTTTATGAGGCCAGCATTACCTTGATCCCAAAACAGACAAAGACCCCATCAAAAAAGGAGACGTACAGACCAATATCCCTGAACATGGATCCAAAAATTCTAACCAAAATACTAGCTAATCGGATCCAACAGTACATTAAAAGGATTATTCACCATGACCAAGTGGGATTTATTCCTGGGCTGCAAGGTTGGTTCAACATCCGCAAATCAATCAATGTGATACAATACATTAACAAAAGAAAGAACAAGAACCATATGATCCTCTCAATAGATGCAGAAAAAGCATTTGACAAAGTACAGCATCCTTTCTTGATTAAAACTCTTCAGAGTGTAGGGATAGAGGGTACACACCTCAATATCATAAAAGCCATCTATGAAAAACCTACAGTGACTATCATTCTCAATGGGGAAAAATGGAAAGCTTTCCCCCTAAAGTCAGGAACACAGCACGAATGTCCACTCTCACCACTGCTATTCAACATAGTATTAGAAGTCCTAGCCACAGCAATCAGACAACAAAAAGAAATAAAAGGCATCCAAACTAGCAAGAAAGAAGTCCAACTCTCACTCTTTGCAGATGATATGATACTTTATGTGGAAAACCCAAAAGACTCCCCCCCAAAACTGCTAGAACTCATACAAGAATTCAAGTAAAGTGGCAGGATATAAAATCAATGCACAGAAATCAGCTGCATTTCTTTACACCAACAACAAGACAGAAGAAAGAGAAATTAAGGAGTCGATCCCATTTACAATTGCACCCCAAAGCATAAGATACCTAGGAATAAATCTAACCAAAGAGGCAAAGAATCTGTACTCAGAAAACTATAAAATATTCATGAGAAAAACTGAGGAAGACACAAAGAAATGGAAAAACATTCCATGCTCATGGATTGGAAGAACAAATATTGTGAAGATGTCAATGCTACCTAGAGCAATCTACACATTTAATGCAATCTCTATCAAAATACTATCCACTTTTTTCAAAGAAATGGAACAAATAATCCTAAAATTTGTATGGAACCAGAAAAGACCCCGCATAGCCAGAGGAATGTTGGAAAAGAAAAGCAAAGCGGGCGGCATCACAATTCCGGACTTCCAGTTCTATTACAAAGCTGTCATCATCAAGACAGCATGGTACTGGCATAAAAACAGACACATAGATCAAGGGCACAGAACAGAGAGCCCAGAAATGGACCCTCAACTCTATGGTCAACTAATCTTCAACAAAGCAGGAAAGAATGTCCAATGGGAAAAAGACAGGCTCTTCAACAAATGGTGTTGGGAAAATTGGACAGCCACATGCAAAAGAATGAAACTGGACCACTTCCTTACACCACACACAAAAATAGACTCCAAATGGTTGAAAGACCTCAATGTGAAACAGGAATCCAGCAAAATCCTCGAGGAGAACAAAGGCAGCAAACTCTTCTACCTCACCCGCAGCAACTTCTTCCTAGAAATATCGCCAAAGGCAAGGGAAGCAAGGGCAAAAATGAACTATTGGGACCTCATCAAGATAAAAAGCTTTTGCATAGCAAAAGAAACAGTCCACAAAACCAAAAGACAAGCAACAGAATGGGAGAATATATTTGCAAATGACATATCAGATAAAGGGCTAGTATCCAAAATCTATAAAGAACTTATCAAACTCAACACCCAAAGAACAAATGATCCAATCAAGAAATGAGCAGAAGACATGAACAGACATTTTTCCAAAGAAGACATCCAAACGGCCAACAGACACATGAAAAAGTGCTC
Source organism: Neomonachus schauinslandi (assembly GCF_002201575.2). Taxonomy (NCBI): domain Eukaryota; kingdom Metazoa; phylum Chordata; class Mammalia; order Carnivora; family Phocidae; genus Neomonachus; species Neomonachus schauinslandi. The sequence continues at coordinate 6,435,523 of NC_058415.1, forward strand.
AATATCGCTCGGCATCAGGGAAGTCCAAATAAAACCTCAATGAGATGCCACCTCACACCAGTCAGAATGGCTAAAATTAACAAGTCAGGAAATGACAGATGTTGGCGGGGATGCGGAGAAAGGGGAACCCTCCTACACTGTTGGTGGGAATGCAAGCTGGTGCAGCCACTCTGGAAAGCAGTATGGAGGTTCCTCAAAAAGTTGAAAATAGAGCTATCATACGACCCAGCAATTGCACTACTGGGTATTTACCCCAAAGATACAAATGTAGTGATCCGAAGGGCTAGGTACACCCCAATGTTTATAGCAGCAATGTCCACAGTAGCCAAACTGTGGAAAGAGCCAAGATGTCCATCGACAGATGAATGGATAAAGAAGATGTGGTGTATATATATACAATGGAATATTATGCAGCCATCAAAAGGAATGAGATCTTGCCATTTGCAACCCCGTGGTTGGAACTAGAGGGTATTATGCTAAGCGAAGTAAGTCAATCAGAGAAAGACAGGTATCATATAACCTCACTGATATGAGGAATTCTTAATCTCAGGAAACAAACTGAGGGTTGATGGAGTGGTGGAGGGTGGGAGGGATGGGGTGGCTGGGTGATAGACATTGGGGAGGGTATGTGCTATGGTGAGCGCTGTGAATTGTGTAAGACTTATGAATCACAGACCTGTACCTCTGAAACAAATAATACATTATATGTTTAAAAAAAGAAAAAAAAAAGAAGATAGTAGCAAGGGAAAAATGAAGGGGGTGGGAATCGGAGGGAGAGATGAACCATGAGAGACTATGGACTCTGAGAAACAAACTGAGGGTTCTAGAGGGGAGGGGAGTGGGGGGATGGGTTAGCCTGATGATGGTTATTAAGGAGGGCACGTAATGAATGGAGCACTGGCTGTTATACACAAACAATGAATCATGGAACACTACATCAAAAATTAATGATGTAATGTATGGTGATTAACATAACATAATAAAATTAAATTAAAAGAAAAATGATTTTCTCCCTGTCCCTCTGCCCCTCCCCTCCCCTGCTCAAGCTCTCTCTCCCTCTCAAAAACTAAAAAAAATTTTAAAAAATAGGCACTAAAAAAGATACCATAAACAATGTTAAAAGACTGGGGAATTGTAAATCTGTACACCAAAGGGCTAATACTCAATATATGTTGAGAAAAAAAGCTATAGATCAATTAGAAACAGAAAGAAAAAAAGCAAAGGATATGGGAAGACAATCCACAGAAGAGAGATACAAACAGCTGGCTTGTAAACACATGAGAAATTTTTCCAACTCAGGTTCTAATTAAGGAAATGAAATATAACACAGGATAGCAATTTTTGTCCCATCAGTTTGGCAAAATATTTAAAAATTGGTAACATCCAAGGATGCTGCAATGAACATGGGGGTACAAATATCTCTTTGAGTAGCGATTCTGTTTCCTTTGGATATATACCCAGAAGTGGAATAGCTAAATCAAGACGCTAAATTTTATGAAGTGTATTTTGCCACATTTTTTTAAAAGAGAAAAAGTAAGACAAAGAAAAATGTCAGAGTAAAAAGGATGGTTTAAGGGACGCCTGGGTGGCTCAGTCGGTTAAGCGTCTGCCTTCGGCTCAGGTCATGATCCCAGGGTCCTGGGATCGAGTCCCGCATCAGGCTCCCTGCTCCGCGGGGAGCCTGCTTCTCCCTCTGCCTCTGTCTCTGTCTCTCTCTCTATCTCTCATGAATAAATAAAAAAATAAAATAAAATCTTTAAAAAAAAAAAGGATGGTTTAAAAAAAAAAGTGTAACTAATATATAACAGACTGGAAAAATGAAATAACAAGCAAAAATTTCTCATATCTAGCAATAATTTTAGAAAAATATATATTGAGAAAAGGTTCTTAATCCTACTAAGTAACAGAAAAAGCATAATATATCATGAGTAAAATTCAGCAAGAAACTTGCTGTAGCGGTATGAATAAAACCATCAAGTTACTGAAAAACATAAAATAATACTTGGATTCAAGGAGAAATATAATGTATCCCTTAAATAGAAAATGTAATATGGTAAAGAAATATCCATTCTTCCCAAATTAATCTTTAGAGCGATTCTAACAAAATGTAAATGTAATACTTCGAGGAGCTTTATGACTACTCAACAAACAGGGCAATGCCACACTGATGGGCTTAAGTTGTCAAATCATCCATTTGGGTTTACATAGGCTCTATCACTTAACTAACACTATGACCTTGGAAAGTTACTTAACCTCTCTGTTGCAGACTTAAAAATAAAGCCAACAGGTTTAAATACCATCCCATAAATAAGTTCTTTATGTTACTACAGGATGTTCACATAAGCATCAATGAACTCTTTTATAAATACCACATTTACAGAATGAAGACATACCCTGTTTCAGTGCACTTCACTTTATTGCATTTCTCAGATACTGCTTTTTTTTTTTTTTTAAACACACTGAAGGTTTGTGACAACACTGCATCAAAAGCAAGTCTATTGGCGCCACTTTTCCAATAGCATTTGCTTCACTACTGTCTTGGGAGATGAACAATGAGATTAATGTTTTTATGCCTACTAACACAACATCCATTCAGCAGCCTGTGGATCAAAGAGTCATTTCAATATTCAAGACTTATTATTTAAGAAATACATTTCTTAAGGCTATAGCTGCCATAGATAGTATTCCTCTGCCAGGTGTGGGCCATCACTGAAAACCTTCCAGAAAGGAGTCACCATTCCAGATGCCAATTAGAACATTTGTGTTCATGGGAAGAGGTCAAAATATCAACATGAAGAGGAGTTCGGAAGAAGTTGATTCCAGCCTTCACAGATGACTTTGAGGTGTTCAAAACTTCAAAGGAAGAAATAATCGCAGAAGTGGTGGAAATAGCAAGAGAATTAGAAGCGGAGGCTGAAAGTGTGGGGCATTTGGGTGGCTCAATTAGTTGAGCATCTGACTCATGATTTCAGCTCAGGTCATGATCTCATGGGTCCTGGGATTGAGCCCCGCATTGGGCTCTGTGCTCCGTGAGGAGTCTGCTTGGATGCTCTGCCTCTCTTTCTCCCCAACCCCTGATCGCACACATGTGCTCTAGCTCTCTTTTTCTCTCCCTTTCTCTCTGTCTCTCAAATAAATAAAATCTTTAAGAAAAAAATTTAAAAAATTTTTAAAATGTGGCTGCAATCTCCTGACATAACTTGAATGGATAAGGACTTGCTTCTTATGGATGAGCAAAGAAAGTGGTTTTTTGAAATGGAACCTACTCGTGGTGAAAATATTGTGAAGACTATTGAAATAACAAAAAAGGATTTAGAATATTACATCAACTTAGCTGCTAGAGCAGCAACTTGGTTTGAGAGGACTGACTCCAATTTTGAAAGAAATTCTACTGTGGGTAAAATACTATCAAGCAGCATTACATGCTACAGAGAAATCACTTGTCAATGGAAGAGTCAGCTGACATGGCAAACTTCACTTTTACCTTATTTTAAGAAATTGCCATAGCCTCAGCAAACAGCACCCTCATCAGTCAGCAGCCATTAACACTGAGACAAGACCCTCCACCAGCAAAAAGATTTTAACTCACTGAAAGCTCAGATGATGGTTAGCATTTCTTAGCAATAAAGTATTTTTAATTAAGGTATGTCCATTGTTTTTTTTTAGACATAATGCTATTGCATACTTAATAGATTACAGTATAGTGTAAACATAACTTTTATATGCACTGGGAAACAAAAAAATTCCTTTGACTCGCTTTATTGCAATATTTGCTTTATTGTGGTGGTCTAGAACTGAATCCACAAAATCGCCAAGGTACGCCTATAAATATTTAGGTGTATTTATACAATACATACATGTGTAGTTTTGATATTTACAGAATAAATATTTCTTCTATTAATTCCACATTGCAGTTGAAAATTATTAATCACCCTTTCACTGATCCATGAAATACCTATCAAGCTCTTTCTAAAGTAGGGCCTGGAGTACTATGAAAGATGCAGAGGGTAAAACACATACCCCAAAATGATCCCTACCATCAAGAAGCTCATAGTCTAGTAGGTAGTAGCTGTACACTATTTACATATTTTTATCTAAGAACAGGAAAGTATGCTGACTAAAGTGAATTACAAGTTATTTATAATTTTAGTAAATATAACCCTAAAATAGATAGGCAGAGGTCATACAAATACTGAAGTTAAACGAACACATAACATTAATGTGCCGTTTAAGCCAGGAGGTCAAAAAATACCGGAGTTAAAAAGAAAACGGCCACATAAGTAAGCAATTTTAGAGAAGAGTATTAAAGGAATTTACTTCTTCCCTTTCAATTAAAATAAATGGGATTTCTAACCACTTATCATGGTGAGCACTGTGTAAAGTATAGAATTGTCAAATCATGATGTTGTACATCTGAAACTAATATAATATTGTATTTGACATTAAAAAAATTAAAAAATAAAAAATAAGTGGGTTTTCTGAAGCTAATCAAAGAAAGAGAAAGAATTAATCTTTTAGAACCAATCATGTGTTTCAGCTTGGGTAGGCCTAAACTGGGATTGGTTTACACTGTTACATGAATCCCAGAAAGCATTGTTCTGATTTCTTTTTCTCCTTTAATTAGGCAGTATGACTGGCATTACGCACATCCCTACTGGTAAAAAAAAGAAAAAAAAAGAATAAAGTCTGGAATGAGCATTACCACAGGGAATTGGCACAACCCAGAGTGGGGGCAGAGGGGGTCGGGGGGAGTAACTGTTGCCTTGCTAATCATAAAAATGAGTGAAAAATACATTAATGTTCGAGAAACTCTGGAAAGATAGTGTTGGTAGTGATACAAAAGCTAGATGTAACCAAAACCTTACTAAACTGATGTTTATGTTTAGAGTTATACTTAAAACTATAATCAGAATTCCTAGGAGAAAATAACTTTGATATTAAGATTCTAAAATACTTATTTCTGACAACAAACATAATCATTATTTGGTTATAAAGCAGACTTACCAGATTTTTACCATCTTGCTTATGGATAGTTACAACTCTACTTTCATTTGAGCCTTCTTGGCTTGCTTGCTTAATAGTAACATCAATAATATCAGGAAAGTCACAATATAACTGTAAATCCTATAATGAAGAGCATTTGAAATTAAAAACAGGTAAAACTAAGGGAGCCATTTTAAAACAAAACTTATGAAGGACATAACATTCATTCCAAATCCTTTAAAATAAAAAAGTATTGATAGTAACTAAATGGGATTCTCTCCCTCAATAATGTAACCCTAAGACTTAACCGCATCTTGCTTTGACTTAAAAATGAGAGCATTAAAATAGTACCAGGAATCTAATTATGCTACAGTTCCCTTCAATCCAATCAACATCAAGAGGAACCATTGTCAGAAAACTGAAAGTTTAACCACCAAAGAATGAAGGTAAAGATAAATCTCTAATAACGATCTAAGTACAACATAGATATGAACAAACTTAAAACTTACAGTGCAAAACTTAGAAAAACTAACTATACATCATCATAAAATCAATTAAAATTAGTCTTTTCCAATTAAATTTTATGATTGTGCTTATTATCAATAACAGCAAAATTATAAAAAGAGGCAAAACTACCTTAAAATCCCTTTAGGAATTCAAGCCTTTTTGAAAACTATAAGAACCATTACTAATTATTTGTCATAAAAAAACTAAATAAAAAACCACTTAAGAACAATGAGAAAAGAATTATAGATACAACTTTGATGGCTTCACACTATTAAAAACTTCCACTTCTATCAATGAGAGAAGAGAACTGCAAGACCATGTTTCCAATGAGTAATATCACTCTGCTTCTATTGCCATTCACTTAAATTAACAAAGAATGAGAACATATCGTTAAGGATTACCTGTTCTGTCAGTGTCTCACTTTCTTTATGTTTCCCTCTTGACCACTGAATTCCACCGTTTCCAGTTATTATAATGGTTGCAAAAATCTCCTCACCTGAAGGACCTCTTCCAGGTTCTTTTACTTCAAACTGCTCTGTGTAGAAGGCAGACTGAAGAGTTTCCAGATTTATAAGATACTTAAGTTTCAAGTTTCTGGCAGTGGCTTTGCAATGGCTGAATTGCTCAATAAATCTGCGAAATCTGTACCTTATTCGTTTCCTTGTCAAAATATGATAGTCTTGGATCTTTGCTCGAACACATTTTGGTAAGAATGTCTTGTAGCTGGGGATAGAGAGCACACACAGAAAAACAAAACAAATTGTAAGACAAATCTAAAACGACACTGAAAGAGAAACTACCACCTTCCTCCATGACAGGCAAGTGCTGCAGCACAGAGGTCAGGTGGAGAAGGGTGACACAGCTACCACTTGTACAGTATTAAGTTTTGTCAGATGATGTAAATACATATAAAAATTCTCTGAGTTACCACAAATGTTTAGAATAGGATATGTTAATTTTCTTCCCCTAATGAAATGAAGATTTAGTCTAGCTAATAATGGAGTCTCTAAAAATTTGTTTTCTCTGATTATCTTATACATCAATTTTTTGGCACCGTGTTGCAAGTATTTCCTATGATGCTGTACACCAAAATTTACCTGAGCTCTGGAAACTGTTACACTTTGTTGGATGCTACAGCTGTTCGTTATGCAAACATACTTCTTTTGTATACATTATTTTCTGGCCTTTTTCAGTAACTCCTAATAATTCCTTTGCCATCAAAACAACTCTACTTAGAAATGTTCTGACACTTTTGTACCTCTATCTCTATGTAAAATATCCTAAAGAAGAGAGATAACGTCCCAACTGTTCAAATATCTGACCAATGAAGAGCATTTTATTTCTGAAGCTACAACTGCATTAAATTCCCATGCCCTCACCTATGCTAATCCTTCTTCCCATCATCCATCTCCTATCTGGTTAGCTCTAACTCATTCCAAAAGTCTCAGCTCAAGCATCATCAAATCCAGGCAACCTTTCTCTATGACTGTTAGATGCTCCTCTCCCTTTGTCTGATAGTATTCTGTGCACCATCCATAGTATCACTTCTCCCTCTATCCTGTATCTGAGTATTTATAGCTAGTGCTCCGGCTGGCTCACGCTGAGAGCTTACATTTTAAGACTATTTAGTTGTTTGCTAAAGAGCTGTCATTAAAATTTAAGTTCTGTAAAGTTACAAATAAATTATAGTAAAAATATAGGTAATACTCAAAATGTATCACTTCCTAATTATTTTACATCTTAAATTTTTACATTTTACTGCTTCCTATGCTTTTGAAGCTGTTTACATCTCTCGTACATGAGTGGCGAAAAAGATTTGCTATTGCTCATCTCTTCCCAATTCTACATTCAGGCACATCAGGTTGATACCCTGAAACTGGCCATAGGCAGGATTTATACCATGGACGTCAGAAAGATACAAACAAATCACATCTTTGGGGTTTTTTTGAGAACTGGTTGTTACACATTTACTAGCACACCACCGCTTCTTCCCTTCCCTACTCTGCCTGAACCCCGCTGATGAACACTCAGTTTTGTACTCAAGTAGCAGAGCTGCTGGAGAGTCATTTGACAAGGTAGACAGGGCAGTATAAATTCATAATCACCAATTTCAAACACGCTTTCAGCACGACCATCCATTTTACAACACTTCTCTGGTTCAACTAATTCTCCCAAGTTCCACAACTATGTCAAACCCTCTCCAGTTTTCTCAAACTGCCTACTACCTTTCTTCTGCCTCAAATCTCAGCTGTATTCCTCCTCACGTTCAGCAAATGACTTCATCTCTTTCTTTGGGGGGGAAAAAAGAGCTTCTCTAAGCAGAGCTCCCTCAACATTACGCTGGCAAATCTACATACATCTGCACCCATTCCCTCCTCCTCCCCACCTGTGACAACAAATGAGGTATAAACCAGCAAGGTAAAGACACTTTGGCTTGGACACATATGTACCTATACTCTCTTTCTTCCTCTAATATACATTCACCCTCTGGGGACTTTTACTCTTATTTCTCTTCGAACTACGAAACACTAACGTTCGTCCCACCTTAAATGTAAAATTTCTTTGTCCCATATATCCCTTCAGCTACAGCCTATCTGGCCTAATTTTGAAAGAGTTTATACAGCCATTTCCATTTACTCTTCAATTCACTCCAGTCTAGCTTCTGCTCCATCATTCCACAGAAAATGCTTTTGCTAAAAATCAAGAAAGATTTTCATGTTGCTAAAACCAAATTCCCATATTCATCTCCCTTGTCATTCCTCAGCAGCATCCAACACTGCTGATCATTCTCTCCTTCAATTTTCTCCCCTTAGCTTTCCTCGCTTTATTCCTGTCTCTTGGGATACTTCTCAATCTTCTTTTCAGGTTCACTCCCACCTGGTGATTAAGGTTGAAATTCCTCAAGACTTAAGGCCCTCTTCTCTTCTTATTTATACTCTTTCTCTCTAGGTTCTCTAGATGCAAATGACTCTGATATCTGTCTCCAGCACTGACCTCTACACTCCATACCCTAATCTTCCATAGGCAAGTCAATCTATACATTTAATTTAAACGTCTCAAAAGCTCCTTAAACAATGTGTCAAACCAAACTCACAAGTCCTTCTGATGTCCTCCCCTACAAGATCCTCTTACAGCATTTCCTATCTAAGTAAAGAGCACTGCAATTCACCCATGAACCAGGAATCATCCTTGAGGCCGCCTTCTCCTTTGATTCCCATTATTCCATTCATCACCACGTTCCCATGAGTTTACTTTACCTTCTAAATACTTCTCTTAGTTGCCCATTTTTCTCATTACTAACTCATTAGTAACCGCATCTCCTGGAGGAAAATACTGTAATGGCCTTAGTGTCTGGGCAACTGGCATTCCCATTTCCTCTTACCACTATCCGATTTTGTTTTCTACACTGGACTCAGGGGGATCTTTTAAAATCACAAATCTAATCATTTCACCATTGCTTAATACCCTTGCATGGTTTCTGAGTGCTCGTAACCTTGTCAACACGGCTCTAAGGTTCTGTAGGTTCTGGTCTAGCCCTTGCTTTGCCTCCTCCTAACTCTTTGGGCTCTAGCCATACTGATTCTCTTCACTCTTCCTATGCTCCCTTCTGCTACAAGGCCTCTTCCATAAGTCTCTACACACTCCCTCACTCCTCTCTCTCTGCCCATTAAATTCTACTCTTTTTTTCAGATCTCACAAGTCACACTTTGTTCCTAACAATTATATATTTCTAAATAAACAGATATATAAAATTTAATAAAAGTCTAGACAGCACAGAGGAGAGCCTCAGGAAATTTAGAATAAACACTGAAAAGACAAAAACAGACTCAGAATACAAATGACTCTTGCTTAACTACTGTCAAAAACGTTAGCTACCAAGAGACTTATTAAATCTGAATACAATTTATATAAACATTTTACAAAAATGCAAAATACATAGCCACCAATGGCTACTTTTTCATAAGGCTTTTAATAAGACTTATTTGGACATAAAAAGAGGAGTTTAAAATAACAACATAAAACAAAGCTTTCCACATTGATGCGTGGCATAAAGGACCAGACATACTTCCTCTGGGAAAACCATAGGAATGTGTGGTTCTTGAACATGGTGAATCCACTTCAGCATCATGCTATCAGAACCAGACTTGTTAGAAACACTAAAAATTTTTCAAGAGAAAAGTTATTAATTCTTAAAGCATAAAGACATTTTTCCTCATGCTTTTCTTATACTGAGTTTTTAAAGAATGCTAAAATTGAGGCTCCAAAAGGCTCTGAAATTGAGCCTTGGCTTAGAAACTGTATACTATTTTTTGTACTATAAAATGAAATCTGCATTTTATTATTATAGTTGGATTTTTTAAACATTCTGCCAACAACTAATCATTTATCTATTCTCCCATCAATCTTGA